>NW_026916337.1:0-6707 GCF_034315485.1 Pezoporus occidentalis
GAGCATTGTAATGACCCACAGAGGTTCTCAACCCTAACCCTAACCCTAACCCTAACCCTAAACCTAACCCTAACCCTAACCCATTTCTCCCCTGTAACTGTAACAAAGTGAGTGTAATACTATATGTATATATATATACAGGAAAACAGAGGAAATGTAACAAAGTGATCAAAATAAAGCATGTTCAAGAGGATTCTAATGACCCACAGAGGTTCTCAACCCTAACCCTAACCCTAACCCTAACCCTAACCCTAAAACCTAACCCTACCCCATTTCTCCCCTCTAACTGTAACAAAGCGAGTGTAATACTATATATATATATATATAGGAAAACACAGTAAACGTAACAAAGTGAGCAAAATAAAGTATGTTCAAGAGCATTCTAATGACCCACAGAGGTTCTCAACCCTAACCCTAACCCTAACCCTAACCCTAACCCTAACCCTAACCCATTTCTCCCCTGTAACTGTAACAAAGTGAGTGCAACACTATATATATAGATATATAGGAAAACACAGTAAATGTAACAAAGTGAGCAAAATAAAGCATGTTCAAGAGCATTCTAATGACCCACAGAGGTACTCAACCCTAACCCTAACCCTAACCCTAACCCTAACACCTAACCCTAACCCATTTCTCCCCTGTAACTGTAACAAAGTGAGTGTAATACTATATGTATATATATATACAGGAAAACAGAGGAAACGTAACAAAGTGAGCAAAATAAAGCATGTTCAAGAGCATTCTAATGACCCACAGAGGTTCTCAAACCCAACCCTAACCCTAACCCTAACCCTAACCCTAACCCTAACCCATTTCTCCCCTGTAACTGTAACAAAGTGAGTGTAATACTATATGTATATATATATATAGGAAAACACAGTAAACGTAACAAAGTGAGCAAAATAAAGCATGTTCAAGAGCATTCTAATGACCCACAGAGGTACTCAACCCTAACCCTAACCCTAACCCTAACACCCTAACCCTACCCCATTTCTCCCCTGTAACTGTAACAAAGTGAGTGCAACACTATATATATAGATATATAGGAAAACACAGTAAATGTAACAAAGTGAGCAAAATAAAGCATGTTCAAGAGCATTCTAATGACCCACAGAGGTACTCAACCCTAACCCTAACCCTAACCCTAACACTAACCCTAACCCATTTCTCCCCTGTAACTGTAACAAAGTGAGTGTAATACTATATGTATATATATATACAGGAAAACAGAGGAAACGTAACAAAGTGAGCAAAATAAAACATGTTCAAGAGCATTCTAATGACCCACAGAGGTTCTAACCCTAACCCTAACCCTAACCCTAACCCTAACCCTAACCCTAAACCTAACCCTAACCCTAACCCATTTCTCCCCTGTAACTGTAACAAAGTGAGTGTAATACTATATGTATATATATATACAGGAAAACAGAGGAAACGTAACAAAGTGATCAAAATAAAGCATGTTCAAGAGGATTCTAATGACCCACAGAGGTTCTCAACCCTAACCCTAACCCTAACCCTAAACGTAAACCTAACCCTACCCCATTTCTCCCCTCTAACTGTAACAAAGCGAGTGTAATACTATATATCTAGATATATAGGAAAACACAGTAAACGTAACAAAGTGAGCAAAATAAAGTATGTTCAAGAGCATTCTAATGACCCACAGAGGTTCTCAACCCCAACCCTAACCCTAACCCTAACCCTAACCCTAACCCATTTCTCCCCTGTAACTGTAACAAAGTGAGTGCAACACTATATATATAGATATATAGGAAAACACAGTAAATGTAACAAAGTGAGCAAAATAAAGCATGTTCAAGAGCATTCTAATGACCCACAGAGGTACTCAACCCTAACCCTAACCCTAACCCCAACACTAACCCTAACCCATTTCTCCCCTGTAACTGTAACAAAGTGAGTGTAATACTATATGTATATATATATACAGGAAAACAGAGGAAACGTAACAAAGTGAGCAAAATAAAACATGTTCAAGAGCATTCTAATGACCCACAGAGGTTCTCAACCCTAACCCTAACCCTAACCCTAACCCTAACCCTAACCCTAAACCTAACCCTAACCCTAACCCATTTCTCCCCTGTAACTGTAACAAAGTGAGTGTAATACTATATGTATATATATATACAGGAAAACAGAGGAAACGTAACAAAGTGATCAAAATAAAGCATGTTCAAGAGGATTCTAATGACCCACAGAGGTTCTCAACCCTAACCCTAACCCTAACCCTAACCCTAACCCTAACCCTAACCGTAAACCTAACCCTACCCCATTTCTCCCCTCTAACTGTAACAAAGCGAGTGTAATACTATATATCTAGATATATAGGAAAACACAGTAAACGTAACAAAGTGAGCAAAATAAAGTATGTTCAAGAGCATTCTAATGACCCACAGAGGTTCTCAACCCCAACCCTAACCCTAACCCTAACCCTAACCCTAACCTCAACCCTAACCCTAACCCTAACCCTAACCCTAACCCTAACCCTAACCCTAACCCTAACCCTAAACCTAACCCTAACCCTAACCCATTTCTCCCCTGTAACTGTAACAAAGTGAGTGTAATACTATATGTATATATATATACAGGAAAACAGAGGAAACGTAACAAAGTGATCAAAATAAAGCATGTTCAAGAGGATTCTAATGACCCACAGAGGTTCTCAACCCTAACCCTAACCCTAACCCTAACCCTAACCCTAACCGTAAACCTAACCCTACCCCATTTCTCCCCTCTAACTGTAACAAAGCGAGTGTAATACTATATATCTAGATATATAGGAAAACACAGTAAACGTAACAAAGTGAGCAAAATAAAGTATGTTCAAGAGCATTCTAATGACCCACAGAGGTTCTCAACCCCAACCCTAACCCTAACCCTAACCCTAACCCTAACCCATTTCTCCCCTGTAACTGTAACAAAGTGAGTGCAACACTATATATATAGATATATAGGAAAACACAGTAAATGTAACAAAGTGAGCAAAATAAAGCATGTTCAAGAGCATTCTAATGACCCACAGAGGTACTCAACCCTAACCCTAACCCTAACCCTAACACTAACCCTAACCCATTTCTCCCCTGTAACTGTAACAAAGTGAGTGTAATACTATATGTATATATATATACAGGAAAACAGAGGAAACGTAACAAAGTGAGCAAAATAAAACATGTTCAAGAGCATTCTAATGACCCACAGAGGTTCTCAACCCTAACCCTAACCCTAACCCTAACCCTAACCCTAACCCTAAACCTAACCCTAACCCTAACCCATTGCTCCCCTGTAACTGTAACAAAGTGAGTGTAATACTATATGTATATATATATACAGGAAAACAGAGGAAACGTAACAAAGTGATCAAAATAAAGCATGTTCAAGAGGATTCTAATGACCCACAGAGGTTCTCAACCCTAACCCTAACCCTAACCCTAACCCTAACCCTAACCCTAACCGTAAACCTAACCCTACCCCATTTCTCCCCTCTAACTGTAACAAAGCGAGTGTAATACTATATATCTAGATATATAGGAAAACACAGTAATCGTAACAAAGTGAGCAAAATAAAGTATGTTCAAGAGCATTCTAATGACCCACAGAGGTTCTCAACCCCAACCCTAACCCTAACCCTAACCCTAACCCTAACCCATTTCTCCCCTGTAACTGTAACAAAGTGAGTGCAACACTATATATATAGATATATAGGAAAACACAGTAAATGTAACAAAGTGAGCAAAATAAAGCATGTTCAAGAGCATTCTAATGACCCACAGAGGTACTCAACCCTAACCCTAACCCTAACCCTAACCCTAACACTAACCCTAACCCATTTCTCCCCTGTAACTGTAACAAAGTGAGTGTAATACTATATGTATATATATATACAGGAAAACAGAGGAAACGTAACAAAGTGAGCAAAATAAAACATGTTCAAGAGCATTCTAATGACCCACAGAGGTCAACCCTAACCCTAACCCTAACCCTAACCCTAACCCTAACCCTAACCCTAACCCTAACCCTAACCCATTTCTCCCCTGTAACTGTAACAAAGTGAGTGTAATACTATATGTATATATATATACAGGAAAACAGAGGAAACGTAACAAAGTGATCAAAATAAAGCATGTTCAAGAGGATTCTAATGACCCACAGAGGTTCTCAACCCTAACCCTAACCCTAACCCTAACCCTAACCCTAACCCTAAACCTAACCCTACCCAATTTATCCCCTCTAACTGTAACAAAGCGAGTGTAATACTATATATATAGAGATATAGGAAAACACAGTAAACGTAACAAAGTGAGCAAAATAAAGTATGTTCAAGAGCATTCTAATGACCCACAGAGGTTCTAACCCTAACCCTAACCCTAACCCTAACCCTAACCCTAACCCTAACCCTAACCCTAACCCATTTCTCCCCTGTAACTGTAACAAAGTGAGTGCAACACTATATATATAGATATATAGGAAAACACAGTAAATGTAACAAAGTGAGCAAAATAAAGCATGTTCAAGAGCATTCTAATGACCCACAGAGGTACTCAACCCTAACCCTAACCCTAACCCTAACACTAACCCTAACCCATTTCTCCCCTGTAACTGTAACAAAGTGAGTGTAATACTATATGTATATATATATACAGGAAAACAGAGGAAACGTAACAAAGTGAGCAAAATAAAACATGTTCAAGAGCATTCTAATGACCCACAGAGGTTCTCAACCCTAACCCTAACCCTAACCCTAACCCTAACCCTAAACCTAACCCTAACCCTAACCCATTTCTCCCCTGTAACTGTAACAAAGTGAGTGTAATACTATATGTATATATATATACAGGAAAACAGAGGAAACGTAACAAAGTGATCAAAATAAAGCATGTTCAAGAGGATTCTAATGACCCACAGAGGTTCTCAACCCTAACCCTAACCCTAACCCTAACCCTAACCCTAACCCTAAACCTAACCTAACCCTACCCCATTTCTCCCCTCTAACTGTAACAAAGCGAGTGTAATACTATATATATAGATATATAGGAAAACACAGTAAACGTAACAAAGTGAGCAAAATAAAGTATGTTCAAGAGCATTCTAATGACCCACAGAGGTTCTCAACCCCAACCCTAACCCTAACCCTAACCCTAAGCCTAACCCAACCCATTCTCCCCTGAAACTGTAACAAAGTGAGACAAACACTATATATATAGATATATAGGAAAACACAGTAAATGTAACAAAGTGAGCAAAATAAAGCATGTTCAAGAGCATTCTAATGACCCACAGAGGTACTCAACCCTAACCCTAACCCTAACCCTAACACTAACCCTAACCCATTTCTCCCCTGTAACTGTAACAAAGTGAGTGTAATACTATATGTATATATATATACAGGAAAACAGAGGAAACGTAACAAAGTGAGCAAAATAAAACATGTTCAAGAGCATTCTAATGACCCACAGAGGTTCTCAACCCTAACCCTAACCCTAACCCTAACCCTAACCCTAACCCTAACCCTAACCCTAACCCATTTCTCCCCTGTAACTGTAACAAAGTGAGTGTAATACTATATGTATATATATATACAGGAAAACAGAGGAAACGTAACAAAGTGATCAAAATAAAGCATGTTCAAGAGGATTCTAATGACCCACAGAGGTTCTCAACCCTAACCCTAACCCTAACCCTAACCCTAACCCTAACCCTAACCTAACCCTAACCCTACCCCATTTCTCCCCTCTAACTGTAACAAAGCGAGTGTAATACTATATATCTAGATATATAGGAAAACACAGTAAACGTAACAAAGTGAGCAAAATAAAGTATGTTCAAGAGCATTCTAATGACCCACAGAGGTTCTCAACCCCAACCCTAACCCTAACCCTAACCCTAACCCTAACCCATTTCTCCCCTGTAACTGTAACAAAGTGAGTGCAACACTATATATATAGATATATAGGAAAACACAGTAAATGTAACAAAGTGAGCAAAATAAAGCATGTTCAAGAGCATTCTAATGACCCACAGAGGTACTCAACCCTAACCCTAACCCTAACCCTAACACTAACCCTAACCCATTTCTCCCCTGTAACTGTAACAAAGTGAGTGTAATACTATATGTATATATATATACAGGAAAACAGAGGAAACGTAACAAAGTGAGCAAAATAAAACATGTTCAAGAGCATTCTAATGACCCACAGAGGTTCTAACCCTAACCCTAACCCTAACCCTAACCCTAACCCTAACCCTAAACCTAACCCTAACCCTAACCCATTTCTCCCCTGTAACTGTAACAAAGTGAGTGTAATACTATATGTATATATATATACAGGAAAACAGAGGAAACGTAACAAAGTGATCAAAATAAAGCATGTTCAAGAGGATTCTAATGACCCACAGAGGTTCTCAACCCTAACCCTAACCCTAACCCTAACCCTAACCCTAACCCTAAACCTAACCCTACCCCATTTCTCCCCTCTAACTGTAACAAAGCGAGTGTAATACTATATATCTAGATATATAGGAAAACACAGTAAACGTAACAAAGTGAGCAAAATAAAGTATGTTCAAGAGCATTCTAATGACCCACAGAGGTTCTCAACCCCAACCCTAACCCTAACCCTAACCCTAACCCTAACCCATTTCTCCCCTGTAACTGTAACAAAGTGAGTGCAACACTATATATATAG
>NW_026916338.1:0-20897 GCF_034315485.1 Pezoporus occidentalis
CTGGTGCTGGCACCCACCCGCGAGCTGGCCCAGCAGGTAACCCGGGACGGGTCCGGGGCCTGTGGGTGCTATGGGGCGGTATGGGTGGGTACAGGGAGCTATGGGTGCTATAGGGGGGTATGGGTGGGTACAGAGAGCTATGGGTGCTATAGGGGGGTACGGGTGGGTACAGAGAGCTGTGGGTGCTATGGGGGGTTATGGACGGGTACAGAGAGCTATGGGTGCTATAGGGGGGTTATGGACGGGTACAGAGAGCTATGGGTGCTATAGGGGGTTATGGACGGGTACGGAGAGCTATGGGTGCTATGGGGGGTTATGGACGGGTACAGAGAGCTATGGGTGCTATGGGGGGTACGGGTGGGTACAGAGAGCTGTGGGTGCTATAGGGTGGTATGGGTGGGTACAGGGCGCTATGGGTGCTATATGGTGCTATAGGTGGGTATAGGCTGGTGTGGGTAGCTATAGGGCGGTATGGGTGGGTATAGGGTGCTATAGGTGGGTATAGGGTGGTATGGGTGGGTATAGGGTGGTATGGATGGGTATATGGTGTTATGGGTGGGTATAGGGTGGTATGGGTGGGTATAGGGTGCTATAGGTGGGTATAGGGTGGTATGGGTGCTATAGGGTGGTATGGGTGGGTATAGGCTGGTATGGGTGGGTATAGGGTGGTATGGGTGCTATAGGGTGCTATAGGTGGGTATAGGGTGGTATGGGTGGGTATAGGGTGGTATGGGTGCTATAGGGTGCTATAGGTGGGTATAGGGTGGTATGGGTGGGTATAGGGTGGTATGGGTGCTATAGGGTGCTATAGGTGGTTATAGGCTGGTATGGGTGGGTATAGGGTGCTATAGGGTGGTATGGGTGGGTATAGGGTGCTATAGGGTGCTATGGGTGGGTATAGGGTGGTATGGGTGGGTATAGGGTGCTATAGGGTGCTATGGGTGGGTATAGGGTGCTATAGGTGGCTATAGGGTGCTATGGGTGGGTATAGGACCAGTTTGGGGTCCCCCCGCTGCCTGGGCAGGGCGGCGCCGCTGTTGGTGCCGGTCCCGAATCCAGCGGGGGCAGAGCAGGAGCTCCCAGTTCATCCCAGTGCGGCCCCAGTGCCCACCACTGGTTCATGCCTGGGGCACAGCCCCTGGGGGGCACCTATGGGGCACCTATGGGGGGCTATGGGGCACCTATGGGGGGCTATGGGGCACCTATGGGGCACCTATGGGGGGCTATGGGGCACCTATGGGGGGCTATGGGCTGCTATAGGGGGCTATGGGGTACCTATGGGGGGCTATGGAGCACCTACTGGGGGCTATGGCCTGCTATGGGGGGCTATGGGGCACCTATGGGGGGCTATGGGGCAGCTATAGGGGGCTATGGGGCACCTACTGTGGGCTATGGGCTGCTATAGGGGGCTATGGGGCACCTATGGGGGGCTGTGGGGCTGCTATAGGGGGCTATGGGGCACCTACTGTGGGCTATGGGCTGCTATGGGTGGCTATGGGGCAGCTATAGGGGGCTATGGGGCACCTTTTGGGGGCTATGGGCCACTATAGGGGGCTATGGGGGGCTATGGGGCAGCTATAGGGGGCTATGGGGCAGGTATAGAGGGGTTTTGGGGCTGCTATAGGGGGTGAGGGGGACCAATAGTGGGGCTATGGGGCCGCTATGGGGCAGGTATAGGGGGAGGGACGCGGTCGATCGCCGTGGCGATGCGATGATGCCGCTTCTGCGATGACGTCACCGCCGGCGATGACGTCACGGCCCCCCCTCTGTGACGTCACAGATCCAGAAGGTGGTGATGGCGCTGGGGGACTACATGGGCGCCTCGTGCCACGCCTGCATCGGCGGCACCAACGTCCGCGCCGAGGTGCAGAAGCTGCAGCTGGAGGCGCCCCACATCGTCGTGGGCACGCCGGGACGCGTCTTCGACATGCTCAACCGCCGCTTCCTCTGTGAGCAACCCCCCCGGCACGGGCAAAACACCCCAAAAACGGGCAAAACACCCCAAAAACGGGCAAAAACCACCCAAAAACGGGCAAAACGCACCCAAAAACGGGCAAAAAAACACCCAAAAATGGGCAAAAACGGGCAAAACACACCCAAAAACGGGCAAAAAACACCCAAAAACGGGCAAAACACACCCAAAAACGGGCAAAAAACACCCAAAACCGGGCAAAACGCACCCAGAAACGGGCAAAAAACACCCAAAAACGGGCAAAAACGGGCAAAACGCACCCAAAAACGGGCAAAACACCCCAAAAACGGGCAAAACACACCCAAAAACGGGCAAAAAACACCCAAAACCGGGCAAAACGCACCCAGAAACGGGCAAAAAACACCCAAAAACGGGCAAAAACGGGCAAAACGCACCCAAAAACGGGCAAAACACCCCAAAAACGGGCAAAACACCCCAAAAACGGGCAAAAAACACCCAAAAACGGGCAAAACACACCCAAAAATGAGCAAAAACGGACAAAACACCCCAAAAACGGGCAAAAAACACCCAAAAACGGGCAAAACACCCCAAAAACGGGCAAAACACACCCAAAAACGGGCAAAACGCACCCAGAAACGGGCAAAACGCACCCAGAAACGGGCAAAAAACACCTAAAAACGGGCAAAACGCACCCAGAAACGGGCAAAACACCCCAAAAACGGGCAAAAAACACCCCAAAACGGGCAAAAAACACCCAAAAACGGGCAAAAAACACCCAAAAACGGGCAAAAAACACCCCAAAACGGGCAAAACACACCCCAAAACGGGCAAAACACACCCAAAAACGGGCAAAACGCACCCAGAAACGGGCAAAACACCGCAAAAACGGGCAAAAAACACCCAAAAACGGGCAAAACACACCCAGAAACGGGCAAAACACACCCAGAAACGGGCAAAAACCACCCAAAAACGGGCAAAACGCACCCAGAAACGGGCAAAACACACCCAAAAATGGGCAAAACACACCCAGAAACGGGCAAAACACACCCAAAAACAGGCAAAATACACCCAAAAACGGGCAAAACACACCCAAAAACGGGCAGAACACACCCAAAAACGGGCAAAATACACCCAAAAACGGGCAAAAAACACCCAAAAACGGGCAAAACGCACCCAAAAACAGGCAAAATCGGGCAAAACACACCCAAAATCAGGCAAAACACACCCAGAAACAGGCAAAACACACTGAATAACGGGCAAAACGCACCCAGAAACGGGCAAAACACACCCAAAAACGGGCAAAATACACCCAGAAACGGGCAAAACACACCCAAAAACGGGCAAAAAACACCCAAAAACGGGCAAAACACACCCAAAAACGGGCAAAAAACACCCAAAAACGGGCAAAACGCACCCAGAAACGGGCAAAAACGGGCAAAACACACCCAAAAACGGGCAAAACACACCCAAAAACGGGCAAAACACACCCAAAAACGGGCAAAAAACACCCAAAAACGGGCAAAACGCACCCAGAAACGGGCAAAAACGGGCAAAACACACCCAAAAACGGGCAAAACACACCCAAAAACGGGCAAAACACACCCAAAAACGGGCAAAAAACACCCAAAACCGGGCAAAACGCACCCAGAAACGGGCAAAAAACACCCAAAAACGGGCAAAAACGGGCAAAACGCACCCAAAAACGGGCAAAACACCCCAAAAACGGGCAAAACACCCCAAAAACGGGCAAAAAACACCCAAAAACGGGCAAAACACACCCAAAAATGAGCAAAAACGGACAAAACACCCCCAAAACGGGCAAAAAACACCCAAAAACGGGCAAAACACCCCAAAAACGGGCAAAACACACCCAAAAACGGGCAAAACGCACCCAGAAACGGGCAAAACGCACCCAGAAACGGGCAAAAAACACCTAAAAACGGGCAAAACGCACCCAGAAACGGGCAAAACACCCCAAAAACGGGCAAAACACACCCAAAAACAGGCAAAATACACCCAAAAACGGGCAAAACACACCCAAAAACGGGCAGAACACACCCAAAAACGGGCAAAATACACCCAAAAACGGGCAAAAAACACCCAAAAACGGGCAAAACGCACCCAAAAACAGGCAAAATCGGGCAAAACACACCCAAAATCAGGCAAAACACACCCAGAAACAGGCAAAACACACTGAATAACGGGCAAAACGCACCCAGAAACGGGCAAAACACACCCAAAAACGGGCAAAATACACCCAGAAACGGGCAAAACACACCCAAAAACGGGCAAAAAACACCCAAAAACGGGCAAAACACACCCAAAAACGGGCAAAAAACACCCAAAAACGGGCAAAACGCACCCAGAAACGGGCAAAAACGGGCAAAACACACCCAAAAACGGGCAAAACACACCCAAAAACGGGCAAAACACACCCAAAAACGGGCAAAAAACACCCAAAAACGGGCAAAACGCACCCAGAAACGGGCAAAAACGGGCAAAACACACCCAAAAACGGGCAAAACACACCCAAAAACGGGCAAAACACACCCAAAAACGGGCAAAAAACACCCAAAACCGGGCAAAACGCACCCAGAAACGGGCAAAAAACACCCAAAAACGGGCAAAAACGGGCAAAACGCACCCAAAAACGGGCAAAACACCCCAAAAACGGGCAAAACACCCCAAAAACGGGCAAAAAACACCCAAAAACGGGCAAAACACACCCAAAAATGAGCAAAAACGGACAAAACACCCCCAAAACGGGCAAAAAACACCCAAAAACGGGCAAAACACCCCAAAAACGGGCAAAACACACCCAAAAACGGGCAAAACGCACCCAGAAACGGGCAAAACGCACCCAGAAACGGGCAAAAAACACCTAAAAACGGGCAAAACGCACCCAGAAACGGGCAAAACACCCCAAAAACGGGCAAAAAACACCCCAAAACGGGCAAAAAACACCCAAAAACGGGCAAAAAACACCCAAAAACGGGCAAAAAACACCCCAAAACGGGCAAAACACACCCCAAAACGGGCAAAACACACCCAAAAACGGGCAAAACGCACCCAGAAACGGGCAAAACACCGCAAAAACGGGCAAAAAACACCCAAAAACGGGCAAAACACACCCAGAAACGGGCAAAACACACCCAGAAACGGGCAAAAACCACCCAAAAACGGGCAAAACGCACCCAGAAACGGGCAAAACACACCCAAAAATGGGCAAAACACACCCAGAAACGGGCAAAACACACCCAAAAACAGGCAAAATACACCCAAAAACGGGCAAAACACACCCAAAAACGGGCAGAACACACCCAAAAACGGGCAAAATACACCCAAAAACGGGCAAAATACACCCAAAAACGGGCAAAACACCCCCAAAAACAGGCAAAACGCACCCAGAAACGGGCAAAAAACACCCAAAAACTGCTAGAAACGGGCAAAACACACCCAGAAACGGGCAAAACACCCCAAAAACGGGCAAAACACACCCAAAAACGGGCAAAAAACACCCAGAAACTGGCAAAACACCCCAAAAACGGGCAAAACACACCCAAAAACGGGCAGAAATGTCCAAAACCGACCCAAAACCAGGCAAAATCCACCCAAAAACGGCCAAAAAACAGCCAAAACCCACCCAAAACCGGCTAGAAACGCCGAAAGTGACCCCAAACCAGCCAGAAACAGCTAAAAATGACCTCGGAACGGCCAAAAGTGACCCCAAAAACGGCTAAAAATGACCCCAAAATTGCCCAAAACTGGCTAAAAATGACCCAAAAATGGCCCCGAAACACCCAAACCCGGGATGGTTCATTACCCATGTCCATCCCATGTTATTCCCATGTCCATCCCATGTTGACCCCATGTCCATCCCATGTTGACCCCATGTCCATCCCATGTTATTCCCATGTCCATCCCATGTTGACCCCATGTCCATCCCATGTTATTCCCATGTCCATCCCATGTTGACCCCATGTCCATCCCATGTTGACCCCATGTCCATCCCATGTTATTCCCATGTCCATCCCATGTTGACCCCATGTCCATCCCATGTTGACCCCATGTCCATCCCATGTTATTCCCATGTCCATCCCATGTTGACCCCATGTCCATCCCATGTTATTCCCGTGTTATTCCCATGTCCATCCCATGTTATTCCCATGTTGTTCCCATGTCGATCCCATGTCCATCCCATGTTATTCCCGTGTTATTCCCATGTCCATCCCATGTTATTCCCATGTTGTTCCCATGTCGATCCCATGTCCATCCCATGTTATTCCCGTGTTATTCCCATGTCCATCCCATGTTATTCCCATGTTGTTCCCATGTCGATCCCATGTCCATCCCATGTTGTTCCCATGTCCATCCCATGTTATTCCCGTGACCCTCCCGTGTCCCCGCCCACTGATGACCTCATGCGTGTCACCTGACCCTGGGGGGGGGCCCGGCCCCACGTCCTGTGGGGCTGCAGCTCCCAAGCCCAGGGGGTGATCCCAGAGCAGGGCTGAGGGCGGGACCCAAAAGCACCCAAAATCACCCCAAAAACACCCCAAAATCACCCAAAATCACCCAAAAACAGCCAAAACCAGCCAAAAATAACCCTAAAACAGCCAAAATCACCCCAAATCATCCCAAATCACCCCAAAACCGCCCAAAATCACGTGAAATCACCCCAAAACAGCCCAAACCACCCAAAATCACCCAAAATCACCCCAAAATCACCCAAAATCACCCCAAAACTACCCCAAATCACCCCAAAATCACCACAAAACCACCCAAAAATCACCCAAATCACCCCCAAACCACCCAAAATCACCCCAAAACAGCCAAAACCACCCAAAATCACCCAAAATCACCCCAAATCACCCAGAATCACCCCAAAATCACCCCAAAATCACCCCCAAATCACCCCCAAATCATCCCAAAACCACCCCAAAATCTCCCAAAATCACCCCCAAATCACCCCAAAACACCCCAAAACACCCCAAAACCACCCCAAAATCACCCCAAAACCACCCAAAATCACCCCAAAACCACCCAAAATCACCCCAAAACCACCCCAAATCACCCCAAAATCAACCCAAAACCACCCCAAAAGTCACCCCCAAATCACCCCAAAACCACCCCAAAGTCGCCCGAAATCACCCCACAACAGCCAAAACCACCCAAAATCACCCCAAAACAGCCAAAATCACCCCAAAACAACCCCAAAACCACCCCAAAATCACCCCAAAATCACCCCAAAATCACCCCAAAACTGCCCCCATAGCCCCCATAGCGCCCCATAGCGCCCATAGCGCCCCATAGCGCCCCATAGCGCCCCCCATTGCCCCACAGCGCCCAGGTACATCCGGATGTTCGTGCTGGATGAGGCCGATGAGATGCTGAGCCCCCCAAACCCCCCATAGCCCCCCATAGCCCCCATAGCGCCCCATAGCGCCCTATCGCGCCCCATAGCGCCCCATAGTGCCCCATAGCGCCCCATAGCGCCCCCCATTGCCCCACAGCGCCCAGGTACATCCGGATGTTCGTGCTGGATGAGGCCGATGAGATGCTGAGCCCCCCAAACCCCCCATAGCCCGCATTGCCCCCATAGCGCCCCATAGCGCCCCCCATTGCCCCACAGCGCCCAGGTACATCCGGATGTTCGTGCTGGATGAGGCCGATGAGATGCTGAGCCCCCCAAACCCCCCATAGCCCCCATTGCCCCCATAGCGCCCCATAGCGCCCCATAGCGCCCCCCATTGCCCCACAGCGCCCAGGTACATCCGGATGTTCGTGCTGGATGAGGCCGATGAGATGCTGAGCCCCTCAAACCCCCCATAGCCCCCATTGCCCCCATAGCCCGCATAGCGCCCCATAGCGCCCCATAGCGCCCCATAGTGCCCCATAGCGCCCATAGCGCCCCATAGCGCCCCATAGCGCCCCCCATTGCCCCACAGCGCCCAGGTACATCCGGATGTTCGTGCTGGATGAGGCCGATGAGATGCTGAGCCCCCCATTGCCCCCATAGCGCCCCATAGCGCCCCATAGCGCCCCATAGCGCCCCCCATTGCCCCACAGCGCCCAGGTACATCCGGATGTTCGTGCTGGATGAGGCCGATGAGATGCTGAGCCCCCCAAACCCCCCATAGCCCCCATTGCCCCCATAGCCCCCATAGCGCCCCATAGCGCCCCATAGCGCCCCATAGCGCCCCCCATTGCCCCACAGCGCCCAGGTACATCCGGATGTTCGTGCTGGATGAGGCCGATGAGATGCTGAGCCGCGGCTTCAAGGACCAGATCTACGACATCTTCCAGAAGCTGAGCGGGAACACGCAGGTGGGGGGGACACGGGGGGGGGGACGGGGGGCAGTGCCCCACATTGGGACCCACTGAGAGGCACTGGGACCCATAGAGAGCCATTGGGACCCATAGAGAGCCATTGGGAACCACTGAGACCCCATTGGAACCCATAGAGAGCCATTGGGAGCCACTGAGAGGCACTGGGACCCACTGAGACCTCATTGGGACCCCATTGGGACCCACTGAGAGCCCCTGGGACCCATAGAGAGCCATTGGGACCCATAGAGAGCCATTGGGACCCATAGAGAGCCATTAAGACCCCATTGGGACCCACTGAGAGCCACTGGGACCCACTGAGAGCCATTGGGACCCATTGAGAGCCATTTGGACCCCATTGGGACCCATTGAAATCCCACTGGGACCCATTGAGACCCCATTGGGACCCATTGAGACCCCATTGGGACCCCATTGAAACCCCACTGGGACCCATTGAGACCCCATTGAGACCCATTGAAACCCCATTGGGACCCATTGAAACCCCACTGGGACCCCACTGGGACCCATTGAGACCCACTTTCACCCATTGAGCAACATTTAGCCCCATTGATCACCGTTGAGCCCCATTGAGCCCCATTGACCCCTATTGATCCCCATTGACCCCCATTGCCCCCCATTGAGCCCCATTGACCCCCGTTGAGCCCCATTGATCCCCATTGCCCCCCATTGCCCCCCATTGATCCCCACTGCCCCCCATTGAACCCCATTGACCCCCATTGATCCCCATTGACCCCGATTGAGCCCCATTGATCACTGTTGACCCCCATTGTTGCCCATTAATCTGTATTAACCCCCATTGCCCCCCACTGATCTCCATTGAGCCCCATTGAACCCCATTGCCCCCATTGATCCCCATTGACCCCCATTGATCCCCATTGATCGCCATTGAGCCCCATTCCCTCCCTTGTTCCCCATTGATCCCCATTGCCCCCCATTGACCCCCATTGATGCCCCATTGATCCCCATTGACCCCCATTGACCCCCATTGACCCCCATTGAGCCCCATTGACCCCCATTGACCCCCATTGATCCCCATTGATCCCCATTGACCCCCATTGATCCCCATTGACCCCCATTGATCCCCATTGATCCCCATTGACCCCCATTGATCCCCATTGCCCCCCATTGACCCCCATTGATCCCCATTGATCTCCATTGGCCCCCATTGCCCCCCATTGAACCCCGTTGCCCCCCAAGTGCCCCCCAGCCTCCCTGCTCTATGGGGACGGATGGGAGGGGGTTATGGGGACCCGTGGGGGTGGGGTTTGGCTTTTGGGTGGTTTTGGGGGGATTTTCTTGGCAATTTTGGAGTGGTTTTGTCCATTTTGGGGGTGATTTTGTCCGGTTTTGGCCGTTTTTGGGGTGGTTTTGGCCATTTTCGGCTGGTTTTGGGGTGTTTTTGGCCGTTTTTGGGGTGTTTTTGCCCGTTTTTGCCCGTTTTTTGGGTGTTTTTGTCCGTTTTTGGGTGTTTTTTGGGTGTTTTTGGCCGTTTTTGGCCGTTTTTGGGGTGGTTTTGCCCGTTTTTGCCCGTTTCTGGGGTGGTTTTGCCCGTTTTTGCCCGTTTCTGGGTGTTTTTACCTCGCCCTCCCCCGCAGGTGCTGCTGCTCTCGGATGGTTTTGGGGTGTTTTTAGCTGTTTTTGGGGTGTTTTTGCCCGTTTTTGCCCGTTTTTGCCCGTTTTTGTGTGTTTTTGGGGTCTTTTTGTCCGTTTTTGGGTGTTTTTACCTCGCCCTCCCCCGCAGGTGCTGCTGCTCTCAGCTGGTTTTGGGGTGTTTTGGGGGTGTTTTTGGCCGTTTTTGGGGTGTTTTTGCCCGTTTCTGGGTGTTTTTGGGGTGTTTTTGCCCGTTTTTGCCCGTTTTTGGGGTGTTTTTGCCCGTTTTTGGCCGTTTTTGTGTGTTTTTACCCCGCCCTCCCCCGCAGGTGCTGCTGCTCTCGGCCACGATGCCCCTGGACGTGCTGGAGGTGACCAAGAAATTCATGCGGGCGCCGGTGCGGATCCTGGTCCGGAGGGAGGAGCTCACCCTCGAGGGCATCCGGCAGTTCTACATCAACGTCGAGAGGGAGGTGGGGCCGCTCGGGGGTGCTGTGGGGCACAGGCTTCCTATGGGGCAGGAGATAGCGGTGCTATGGGGCAGGATATAGGGTTGCTATGGGGCAGGAGATAGCGTTGCTATGGGGCAGGATGTAGGGTTGCTATGGGGCAGGAGATAGCGTTGCTATGGGGCAGGATGTAGGGTTGCTATGGGGCAGGAGATAGGGTTGCTATGGGGCAGGATATAGCGTTGCTATGGGGCAGGATATAGCGTTGCTATGGGGCAGGCTATAGGGTTGCTATGGGGCAGGATATAGGGTTGCTATGGGGCAGGAGATAGGGTTGCTATGGGGCAGGATATAGGGGTGGTGTGGGGCAGGATGCGGTGGTTGTGAGGCAGGATATAGGGTTGCTATGGGGCAGGATATAGGGTTGCTATGGGGCAGGATATAGGGGTGGTGTGGGGCAGGATACGGTGGGTGTGAGGCAGGATATAGGGTTGCTATGGGGCAGGATATAGGGATGCTGTGGGGCAGGATATGGTGGGTGTGAGGGAGGATATAGCAATGCTATGGGGCAGGATATAGGGTGGTGTGGGGCAGGATATAGGGGTGGTGTGGGGCAGGATACGGTGGATGTGAGGCAGGCTATAGGGTTGGTATGGGGCAGGATATAGGAGTGGTGTGGGGCAGGCTATAGGGATGCTGTGGGGCAGGATACAGTGGGTGTGAGGCAGGATATAGGTTTGCTATGGGGCAGGATATAGGGGTGGTGTGGGGCAGGGCATAGGGGTGGTGTGAGGCAGGATATAGGGTTCCTATGGGGCAGGATATAGGAGTGGTGTGGGGCAGGATATAGGGTTGCTATGGGGCAGGATATAAGGTTGGTGTGAGGCAGGATATAGGGTTCCCATGGGGCAGGATATAGGGATGCTGTGGGGCAGGATACGGTGGTTGTGAGGGAGGATATAGCAATGCTATGGGGCAGGATATAGGGGTGGTGTGGGGCAGGATACGGTGGGTGTGAGGGAGGATATACGTTTGCTATGGGGCAGGATATAGGGTTGCTATGGGGCAGGATATAGGGATGCTGTGGGGCAGGATACGGTGGGTGTGAGGCAGGATATAGGGTTCCCATGGGGCAGGATATAGGGTTGGTGTGGGGCAGGATATGGTGGGTGTGAGGCAGTCTATAGGGTTCTTATGGGGCAGGATATAGGGTTTCTGTGGGGCAGGATACGGTGGTTGTGAGGCAGGCTATAGGGTTGCTATGGGGCGGGATATAGGGGTGGTGTGGGGCAGGTTATAGGGATGCTGTGGGGCAGGATACGGTGGGTGTGAGGCAGGCTAAAGGGTTGCTATGGGGCAGGTGTGCGGCAGGGCATAGGGTTCGTGTGGGGCAGGATATAGGGTTGGTGTGGGGCAGGATATGGTGGTAGTGCGGCAGGATATAGCGTTGCTATGGGGCAGGATATAGGGGTGGTGTGGGGCAGGTTATAGGGATGCTGTATGTCAGGATACGGTGGGTGTGAGGGAGGATATAGGGTTGCTATGGGGCAGGGCGTAGGGTTGGTATGGGGCAGGATCTAGGGTTGTTACAGGGCAGGTTATAGGGTTGCTATGGGGCAGGATATAGGGTTGATGTGGGGCAGGATATAGGGTTGTTGTAGGCCAGGTTATAGGGTTGCTATGGGGCAGGTGTGTGGCAGGGAATAGGGTTGGTGTGTGGCAAGATACAGGGTTGTTATAGGGCAGGCTATAGGGTTGCTATGGGGCAGGCTATAGGGTTGCTATGGGGCAGGCTGTGAGGCAGGACATAGGGTTCCTATGGGGCAGGCTGTAGGTTTGCTATGGGGCAGGATGTGGGGCAGGACATAGGGTTCCTATGGGTCAGGCTGCAGGTTTGCTATGGGGCAGGATGTGGGGCAGGGTATAGGGTTGGTTGCTATGGGGCAGGCTATAGGGTTGGTTGCTATGGGGCAGGCTGTAGGGTTGGTTGCTATGGGGCAGGCTGTGGGGCAGGCTATAGGGTTGGTTGCTATGGGGCAGGCTATAGGGTTGCCTGCTATGGGGCAGGCTATAGGGTTGGTTGCTATGGGGCAGGCTGTGAGGCAGGACATAGGGTTCCTATGGGGCAGGCTGTAGGGTTGGTTGCTATGGGGCAGGCTGTGGGGCAGGCTATAGGGTCGGTTGCTCTGGGGCAGGCTATAGGGTTGGTTGCTATGGGGCAGGCTATAGGGTTGGTTGCTATGGGGCAGGATGTGGGGCAGGCTATAGGGTTGCCTGCTATGGGGCAGGCTATAGGGTTGCCTGCTATGGGGCAGGCTATAGGGTTGGTTGCTATGGGGCAGGCTATAGGGTTGCCTGCTATGGGGCAGGCTATAGGGTTGGTTGCTATGGGGCAGGCTATAGGGTCGGTTGCTATGGGGCAGGCTGTAGGGTTGGTTGCTATGGGGCAGGCTATAGGGTCGGTTGCTATGGGGCAGGCTGTAGGGTTGGTTGCTATGGGGCAGGCTATAGGGTTGGTTGCTATGGGGCAGGCTATAGGGTTGGTTGCTATGGGGCAGGATGTGGGGCAGGACATAGGGTTCCTATGGGGCAGGCTGTAGGTTTGCTATGGGGCAGGATGTGGGGCAGGCTATAGGGTTGCCTGCTATGGGGCAGGCTATAGGGTTGGTTGCTATGGGGCAGGCTATAGGGTTGGTTGCTATGGGGCAGGCTGTAGGGTTGGTTGCTATGGGGCAGGCTATAGGGTTGGTTGCTATGGGGCAGGATGTGGGGCAGGCTATAGGGTTGGTTGCTATGGGGCAGGCTATAGGGTTGGTTGCTATGGGGCAGGCTATAGGGTTGGTTGCTATGGGGCAGGCTGTGGGCTAAAGCCTCTGCCCCCCCGCATGGTCCATGGATTTGTGGGGCGCCCCATGGCCACCCCGCAGTGACCCCATGCCAGAGCCAGCGCCCGCTGCGCTCCCCACTGAAACCATGGGCCTGGCCCCTGCCTGTGGGGCAGGCCCCTGAACGGGGGGGGACACGAACGCACTTGGGGGGCAGCGACGGGGGGGATGTGGGGCAGCTTCAAGCTGATGTGGGTCACTATGGGTCAGGGTATGGGTCTTTGTGTGTCTCTATGGGGTCTCTATGGCACTCTATGGGTCCCTATGGGTCCCTATGGCTCTCTATGGGTGTCTATGGGGTCCTTATGGGTCTCTATGGGGTCCCTATGGATCTCTGTGGGTCTCTATGGGGTCCCTATGGATCTCTATGGGGTCTCTGTGGGGTCTCTGTGGCTCTCTATAGGGTCTCTATGGGGTTTCTATGGGTCCCTATGTGTTTCTATGGGTCGCTATGGGTGTCTGTGTGTTTCTATGGGTCGCTGTGGGTCGCTATGGGTCGCTATGGGTCTCTGTGTGGTTTCTATGGGTCGCTGTGGGTCGCTATGGGTCGCTATGGGTCTGCCCCACAGGAGTGGAAGCTGGACACGCTGTGCGACCTCTACGAGACGCTGCGTCTCTATGGTCCCTATGGCTCTGTGTGGTTTCTATGGGTCGCTATGGGTCTCTGTGTGGTTTCTATGGGTCGCTATGGGTCGCTGTGGGTCTGCCCCACAGGAGTGGAAGCTGGACACGCTGTGCGACCTCTACGAGACGCTGCGTCTCTATGGTCCCTATGGCTCTGTGTGGTTTCTATGGGTCGCTATGGGTCTCTGTGTGGTTTCTATGGGTCGCTATGGGTCTCTGTGTGGTTTCTATGGGTCGCTATGGGTCTCTGTGGGTCGCTATGGGTCTCTATGGGTCGCTGTGGGTCGCTATGGGTCGCCGTGGGTCTGCCCCACAGGAGTGGAAGCTGGACACGCTGTGCGACCTCTACGAGACGCTGCGTCTCTATGGTCCCTATGGCTCTGTGTGGTTTCTATGGGTCTCTGTGTGTTTCTATGGGTCGCTATGGGTCGCTATGGGTCGCTATGGGTCGCCGTGGGTCTGCCCCACAGGAGTGGAAGCTGGACACGCTGTGCGACCTCTACGAGACGCTGCGTCTCTATGGTCCCTATGGCTCTGTGTGGTTTCTATGGGTCGCTATGGGTTTCTATGGGTCTCTATGGGTCTCTATGGGTCGCTATGGGTTGCTATGGGTCGCTGTGGGTCTGCCCCACAGGAGTGGAAGCTGGACACGCTGTGCGACCTCTACGAGACGCTGCGTCTCTATGGTCCCTATGGCTCTGTGTGGTTTCTATGGGTCGCTATGGGTCTCTGTGTGGTTTCTATGGGTCGCTATGGGTCGCTATGGGTCGCTGTGGGTCTGCCCCACAGGAGTGGAAGCTGGACACGCTGTGCGACCTCTACGAGACGCTGCGTCTCTATGGTCCCTATGGCTCTGTGTGGTTTCCGTGTGTTTCTATGGGTTTCTATGGGTTTCTATGGGTCGCTATGGGTCTCTATGGGTCTCTATGGGTCGCTATGGGTCGCCGTGGGTCTGCCCCACAGGAGTGGAAGCTGGACACGCTGTGCGACCTCTACGAGACGCTCACCATCACGCAGGCCGTCATCTTCATCAACACGCGCCGCAAGGTCGATTGGCTCACGGAGAAGATGCACGCGCGCGACTTCACCGTGTCCGCCATGGTAGGGGGCGGGGCCTGCACGAGGGGGCGTGGCCTGCACAAAGGGGGCGTGGCCTGGACAAAGGGGGCGTGGTTTGAAAAGGGGGCGTGGTTTGGAAAGGGGGCGTGGCTTGGCCGGGGAAAGGGGGGTTGTCCAAGGGGGTGGAGGTTAACCAAGGGTTAATAAAGGGGGCGGGGCTTAGGAGGAGGGGCGGGGCTTGATGATGGGGGTGGGGCTTAATAAGGGCGGGGCTTAGCAATGAGGGTGTGGCTTAACAAAGGGGGTGGGATTAAGATGAAGGGGTGGGGCTTAACAATGGGGTGGGGTTAAGACAAGGAGGCGGGGCTTAACAAAGGGGGCGGGGCTTAACAATGAGGTGGGTCTTAACAAAGGGGGCGGGGCTTAGCAATGAGGGTGTGGCTTAACCAAAGGGGGTGGGATTAAGATGAAGGGGCGGTTCTTAACAATGGGGTGGGGTTAAGACAAGGAGGCGGGGCTTAAAGGGGGCGGGGCTTAGCAATGAGGGTGTGGCTTAACCAAAGGGGTGGGATTAAGATGAAGGGGCGGGGCTTAACAATGGGGATGGGGGTTAATGAAGGTTTAACAAAGGGGGCGGGGCTTAGCAATGAAGGGTTTAAGCAAGGGGGCGGGGTTTAAGCAAGGAGGCGGGGCTTAATGGGGCGGGGCTTGATGAAGGGGAGGGGCTTAACAAAAGTGGAAGGGGGTTGGGGGAGGAGCTTAACAGGGCGGGGCTTAGGGGTGGGGCTTATGGGGGTGGGGCTTGAATGGAGGCGGGGCTTGGGATGAAGGGGGCGGGGCCATGCCTGGGCAAACCCCTATGGAAGGGAGCCACGGGCCCAATAAAGGGGGATCCATAGGGCTGGGCTGGGAGGGGCAGGACAGGCCCCGCCCCCCTTCATCCCAAGCCCCGCCCCCTCCCCAGCACGGGGACATGGACCAGAAGGAGCGTGACGTCATCATGCGGGAATTCCGCTCGGGCTCCAGCCGCGTGCTCATCACCACCGACCTCCTGGTGCGCCCCTCCCCCACCCCAGCGACCCTCCCCCCCTTTGTCCCCCATCCCCCTTTGCCCCTCCCCCTTTTGCCCCTCCCCACCCTTTTGCCAGCCCATTGCCCCTCCCCCCCATTGACCCCATTGCCCCTCCCCCCATTGACCCCATCGCCCCTCCCCCCCATTGACCCCATCTCCCCCATTGCCCCTCCCCCACCCTTTTGCACCTCCTCCCATTGCCCCTCCCCCCTTTTCCCTACCGCTCTTGCACCTCCCCCCCTTTACCCCATTGCTCCTCCCCTTTCCCACCCCTCCCCCCCCTTTAGCCCCAGCTTTTCTTTGTCCCTCCCCTTCTTACCCCACCCCCCTTTTGCCCCTCCCCCATTTACCCCTCCCTCCTGCCCATCCCCCACCCCATATCCCCTCCCCCCTTTGCCTTTCCCCCACTGCTCCTTTCCCGCCATTGTCCCACCATTGCCCCTCCTCCACCCTGCCCCTCCCCCCCCCAAAGTGAGCACAATTCCCCCCTCCCCTTCCCCCCTTCCTTTCTATCAATGGGGGTTCCCCTTTGCCCCCTCCACTGGGTGTGAATGGGGGGGTCGCCCCTCCCCCACCCCCCCTCTGACCCCTCCCCTCCCCTCCCCCCCCCAGGCCCGTGGCATCGATGTCCAGCAGGTTTCGCTCGTCATCAACTACGACCTCCCCACCAACCGCGAGAACTACATCCACCGGTGGGGGAGGGGCCCATGGGGGGAGGGGTGGCCCCATAGAGACCCATGGGGGGGAGGGGTGGCCCCATAGAGACCCATGGGGGGGAGGGGTGGGCCCATAGAGACCCATGGGGGGAGGGGTGGTCCTAGAGACGCCCATGGGGGGGAGGGGTGGTCCCATAGAGACCCATGGGGGGGAGGGGTGGCCCCATAGAGACCCATGGGGGGGAGGGGTGGTCCCATAGAGACCCATGGGGGGAGGGGTGGTCCCAGAGACACCCATGGGGGAGGGGCGGTTCCATAGACACCTATGGGGGGAGGGGTGGTCCCAGAGAGACCCACGGGGGGAGGGGTGGTCCCAGAGACACCCATGGAAGGGGGAGGGGTGGCCCCATAAGGATCCATGAGGGGGAGGGGTGGTCGCATAGAAACCCATGGGGGGGAGGGGTGGCCCCAGAGAGAAGAGGGGGGATGGATTTAAAGGATGGGGGAGGGGCTCTTCATAGCCACAAATGGGGGAGGGGCTCCCCATAGCCATAAAGAGTGGGGGGATGGGCTCCCCATAACCAATTAAAAGGGGGGTGAAAAGGGGAGGGGATGGATTTAAAGGATGGGGGAGGGGCTCCCCATGGCCAAGAATGGGGGAGGGGCTCCCATAGCCATAAATGGGTGGGGAAAGGGGGGGGATGGGCTCCTCATAAGCACAAATGGGGGAGGGGCTCCCCATAGCCATAAAGAGTGGGGGAGGGGCTCCCCATAGCCACAAATGGGGGATGGGCTCCCCATAGCCACAAAAGCAGGGGGTGGGGGTTGGGTTTTCGGGATGGGGGATGTGGGGGATGGGCTCCCGATGTGGGGGATGGGCTCCCCGTGACCCCTCCCCTCCCCTCCCCCCCAGGATCGGGCGCGGGGGCCGCTTCGGGCGCAAGGGCGTGGCCATCAACCTGGTGACGGACGAGGACCGGCGGGCGCTGCGCGACATCGAGGCCTTCTACAACACCGCCATCGAGGAGATGCCGCTCAACGTGGCCGACCTCATCTGAGCGCGCCCGCGGCTCCCAAACCCCGCCCACTGCTCCCAAACCCCGCCCACTGCTCCTAAACCCCGCCCACCGGGACCTAAAGCCCGCCCATTGGGTCCAAACCCCACCCACTGGGGGCGAAACCCCTCCCACTGCTCCTAAACCCCGCCCACTGGCTCCAGACCCCACCCACCGGGTCCAAACCCCGCCCACTGGGACCTAAACCCCGCCCATTGGGGGCTAAACCCCGCCCACTGGCTCCAGACCCCGCCCACCGGGTCCAAACCCCGCCCACTGTGACCTAAACCCCGCCCATTGGGGCGAAACCCCGCCCACTGGCTCCAGACCCCGCCCACCGGGTCCAAACCCCGCCCACTGGGGGCTAAACCCCGCCCACTGGCTCCAGACCCCGCCCATCGGGTCCAAACCCCGCCCACTGGGGGCTAAACCCTGCCCACTGGTCCTAAACCCCACCCATTGGGTCCAAACCCCGCCCACTGGCTCCAGACCCTGCCCACTTGGGGCTAAACCCCGCCCACTGGGTGCTAAACCCCGCCCACTGGCTCCAAACCCCGCCCACCGGGTCCAAACCCCGCCCACTGGGGGCTAAACCCCGCCCACTGGCCCTAACCCTAACCCCGCCCATCGGGTCCAAACCCCGCCCACTGGCTCCAAACCCCACCCACTGGGGGCTAAACCCTGCCCACTGGTCCTAAACCCCACCCATTGGGTCCAAACCCCTCCCACTGGGTTCAAACCCCGCCCATTTGGGGTTAAACCCCGCCCACTGGTCCCAACCCCCGCCCATTGGGTATTAAACCCTTCCTAATGGGTCCAAACCCCGCCCATTTGGTGCTAAACCCCGCCCATTGGGTCCAAACCCCGCCCATTGGGTGCTAAACCCCGCCCATTGGGTCCAAACCCCGCCCATTTGGTGCTTAGTTCCACCCTTTTGGTGCTAAACCCCGCCCACAGGGTCCAAACCCCGCCCATTGGGTATTAAACCCTTCCTAATGGGTCCAAACCCCGCCCATTTGGTGCTAAACCCCTCCCATTGGGTCCAAACCACGCTTATTGGGTCCAAACCCCGCCCATTGGCTCCTAAGCCCCTCCCATTGGACACAAGCCCCACCCTTTTTTGGTGCTAAGCCCCGCCCATTGGGTCCTAAGCTCCTCCCATTGGGTGCTAAACCCTTCCCATTGGACCCTAAGCCCCATCTGTTGGGTTCTAGGCTCCGCCCACGTGGTGCTAAACCCCGCCCATTGCCTCCTTAGCCCCGCCCCTTGTGTCCAAACCCATCCCATTGGCTCCTATGGGGACCTAAGCCCCGCCCCTTGGCCCCAAGCCCCGCCCCCTTTTTTTTTCCTATTGCCTTTTATGGTCTTTTGGAATAAACGTGACAAACGCCCCTCCCCCACCGTGACCACGCCCCCTCCCAAGCCCCGCCCCCACCCCAGGCCCCGCCCCCTTTTTGTAACGTTTATTTATTGGCATTAAAAAAAGCGATTTTGGGACAAAAAAGGGGAATTTATTATGGGGGGAGGGGAGATGTGGGGCAGGGAATGCGCGCTATGGGGCAGGGATCTCTGCTATGGGGCAGGGAATCCCCATTGTGGGGTGCAGCGGGAGCTATGGGGCAGGGAACCCATGCTATAGGGCAGGGATCTCTGCTATGGGGCAGGGAAGCCCCATTGAGGGGTGCAGAGGGAGCTATGGGGCAGGGAACCCGCGCTATGGGGCAGGGATCTCTGCTATGGGGCAGGGAGCCCCCATTGTGGGGTGCAGAGGGAGCTATGGGGCAGGGAACCCGCGCTATGGGGCAGGGATCTCTGCTATGGGGCAGGGAGCCCCCATTGAGGGGTGCAGAGGGATCTATGGGGCAGGGAACCCATGCTATAGGGCAGGGATCTCTGCTATGGGGCAGGGAAGCCCCATTGAGGGGTGCAGCGGGAGCTATGGGGCAGGGAACCCATGCTATAGGGCAGGGATCTCTGCTATGGGGCAGGGAAGTCCCATTGTGGGGTGCAGAGGGAGCTATGGGGCAGGGAACCCGCGCTATGGGGCAGGGATCTCTGCTATGGGGCAGGGATCTCTGCTATGGGGCAGGGACGCCCTATTGATGGGTGCAGAGGGATCTATGGGGCAGGGAACCTGCGCTATGGGGCAGGGATCTCTGCTATGGGGCAGGGAAGCCCCATTGTGGGGTGCAGAGGGAGCTATGGGGCAGGGAACCCGCGCTATGGGGCAGGGATCTCTGCTATGGGGCAGGGAAGCCCCCATTGTGGGGTGCAGAGGGAGCTATGGGGCAGGGAACCCAGGCTATAGGGCAGGGATCTCTGCTATGGGGCAGGGAAGCCCCATTGAGGGGTGCAGAGGGATCTATAGGGCAGGGAACCCATGCTATAGGGGAGGGATCTCTGCTATGGGGCAGGGAGCCCCCATTGTGGGGCACTTAGAGGACTATGGGGTAGGAAACACGAGCTATGGGGCACAGATCTTGGCTATGGGGCAAGGAGGCCCCATTTTGGAGCACAGAGGGGACTATGGGGCAGGGAACCCACGCTATGGGGCACGGATGCTCCTGCCGCTCCATGGGGTGGGAGTTGTGGGTCCCACTTTGCATCCCTTCCCTATAGATCCCTAGTTATGGGTCCTTTCCTCATGGCTCCCTTCCCTATAGATCCCTGCCCCATAGATCCCCACTTATGGGTCCCTCCTTCATGGGTCCCATTCCTATAGATCCCTGCCCCATAGATCCCCACTAATGGCTCCCTTCCCCATAGATCCCTGCCCCATAGATCCCCACTTATGGGTCCCTCCTTCATGGGTCCCATTCCTATAGATCCCTGCCCCATAGATCCCCACTTATGGCTCCCTTCCCTATAGATCCCTGCCCCATAGATCCCCACTTATGGGTCCCTCCTTCATGGGTCCCATCCCTATAGATCCCTGCCCCATAGATCCCCACTAATGGCTCCCTTCCCTACAGATCCCTGCCCCATAGATCCCCACTTATGGGTCCCTCCTTCATGGGTCCCATCCCTATAGATCCCTGCCCCATAGATCCCCACTTCATGGGTCCCTCCTTCATGGCTCCCATCCCTATAGATCCCTGCCCCATAGAGCCCCACTAATGGCTCCCTTCCCTATAGATCCCTGCCCCATAGACCCCCACTTATGGCTCCCTTCCCTACAGATCCCTGCCCCATAGATCCGCACTTATGGGTCCCTCCTTCATGGGTC
>NW_026916339.1:0-17797 GCF_034315485.1 Pezoporus occidentalis
CATGGAAACCATTGACCCATGGAACCATTGACCCATGGAACCATTGACCCATAGAAACCATTGACCCATGGAACCATTGACCCATGGAAACCATTGACCCATGGAACCATTGACCCATGGAACCATTGACCCATGGAACCATTGACCCATGGAAACCATTGACCCATGGAACCATTGACCCATGGAACCATTGACCCATGGAAACCATTGACCCATGGAACCATTGACCCATAGAAACCATTGACCCATGGAACCATTGACCCATGGAACCATTGACCCATGGAACCATTGACCCATAGAAACCATTGACCCATGGAACCATTGACCCATGGAAACCATTGACCCATGGAAACCATTGACCCATGGAACCATTGACCCATAGAAACCATTGACCCATGGAACCATTGACCCATGGAACCATTGACCCATGGAAACCATTGACCCATGGAACCATTGACCCATGGAAACCATTGACCCATGGAAACCATTGACCCATGGAACCATTGACCCATGGAACCCATGGAACCATTGACCCATGGAACCATTGACCCATGGAAACCACCCATGAACCATGAAACCAACCATTGACCCATGGAAACCATTGACCCATGGAACCATTGACCCATGGAAACCATTGACCCATGGAAACCCATGGAACCATTGACCCATGAAACCAACCATGGAACCATTGACCCATGGAAACATTGAACGATGGAACCAGGGACCCATGGAACCATTGACCCATGGAAACCATTGACCCATGGAAACCATTGACCCATGGAACCATTGACCCATGGAAACCATTGACCCATGGAAACCATTGACCCATGGAACCATTGACCCATGGAAACCATTGACCCATGGAAACCATTGACCCATGGAACCATTGACCCATGGAACCATTGACCCATGGAACCATTGACCCATGGAACCATTGACCCATGGAACCATTGACCCATGGAACCATTGACCCATGGAAACCATTGACCCATGGAACCATTGACCCATGGAACCATTGACCCATGGAACCATTGACCCATGGAACCATTGACCCATGGAAACCATTGACCCATGGAACCATTGACCCATGGAACCATTGACCCATGGAACCATTGACCCATGGAACCATTGACCCATAGAAACCATTGACCCATGGAACCATTGACCCATGGAACCATTGACCCATGGAACCATTGACCCATGGAAACCATTGACCCATGGAACCATTGACCCATGGAACCATTGACCCATGGAACCATTGACCCATGGAACCATTGACCCATGGAACCATTGACCCATGGAACCATTGACCCATGGAACCATTGACCCATAGAAACCATTGACCCATGGAAACCATTGACCCATGGAACCATTGACCCATAGAAACCATTGACCCATGGAAACCATTGACCCATAGAAACCATTGACCCATGGAAACCATTGACCCATGGAACCATTGACCCATGGAACCATTGACCCATGGAACCATTGACCCATGGAACCATTGACCCATGGAACCAGGGACCCATGGAACCATTGACCCATGGAACCATTGACCCATGGAAACCATTGACCCATGGAAACCATTGACCCATGGAACCATTGACCCATGGAACCATTGACCCATAGAAACCATTGACCCATGGAAACCATTGACCCATGGAACCATTGACCCATGGAACCATTGACCCATGGAAACCATTGACCCATGGAACCATTGACCCATGGAAACCATTGACCCATGGAACCATTGACCCATGGAAACCATTGACCCATGGAACCATTGACCCATGGAAACCATTGACCCATGGAACCATTGACCCATGGAAACCATTGACCCATGGAAACCATTGACCCATGGAAACCATTGACCCATGGAACCATTGACCCATGGAACCATTGACCCATGGAACCATTGACCCATGGAAACCATTGACCCATGGAACCATTGACCCATGGAAACCATTGACCCATGGAACCATTGACCCATGGAACCATTGACCCATGGAACCATTGACCCATGGAAACCATTGACCCATGGAACCATTGACCCATGGAACCATTGACCCATGGAACCATTGACCCATGGAACCATTGACCCATAGAACCATTGACCCATGGAAACCATTGACCCATGGAAACCATTGACCCATGGAAACCATTGACCCATGGAAACCATTGACCCATGGAACCATTGACCCATGGAAACCATTGACCCATGGAAACCATTGACCCATGGAACCACTGACCCATGGAAACCATTGACCCATGGAACCATTGACCCATGGAAACCATTGACCCATGGAAACCATTGACCCATGAGCCATGAAACCATTGACCCATGGAAACCATTGACCCATGGAACCATTGACCCATGGAACCATTGACCCATGGAACCATTGACCCATAGAAAACAATTGACCCATGTAACCATTGACCCATGGAACCATTGACCCATGGAAACCATTTACCCATAGAAACCATTTACCCATAGAAACAATTGAACCATGGAACCATTGACCCATGGAAACCATGACCCATGAAACCATTGACCCATGGAACCCCATGGAACCACTGACCCATGGAACCATTGACCCATGGAAACCATTGACCCATGGAACCATTGACCCATGGAAACCATTGACCCATGGAAACCATTGACCCATGGAACCAGGGACCCATGGAACCATTGACCCATGGAACCATTGACCCATGGAAACCATTGACCCATGGAAACCATTGACCCATGGAAACACTGACCCATGGAACCATTGACCCATGAAACCATTGACCCATGGAACCATTGACCCATGGAAACCATTGACCCATGGAACCAGGGACCCATGGAACCATTGACCCATGGAACCATTGACCCATGGAACCATTGACCCATAGAAACCATTGACCCATGGAAACCATTGACCCATGGAACCATTGACCCATTGAAACCATTGACCCATGGAACCATTGACCCATGGAACCATTGACCCATGGAACCATTGACCCATGGAAACCATTGACCCATGGAACCATTGACCCATGGAACCATTGACCCATGGAAACCATTGACCCATGGAACCATTGACCCATGGAACCATTGACCCATGGAAACCATTGACCCATGGAACCATTGACCCATAGAAACCATTGACCCATGGAAACCATTGACCCATGGAAACCATTGACCCATGGAAACCATTGACCCATGGAAACCATTGACCCATGACCCATGGAAACCATTGACCCATGGAACCATTGACCCATGGAAACCATTGACCCATGGAAACCATTGACCCATGGAACCATTGACCCATGGAACCATTGACCCATGGAAACCATTGACCCATGGAACCATTGACCCATGGAACCATTGACCCATGGAACCATTGACCCATGGAACCATTGACCCATGGAAACCATTGACCCATAGAAACCATTGACCCATGGAACCATTGACCCATGGAAACCATTGACCCATGGAACCATTGACCCATGGAACCATTGACCCATGGAACCATTGACCCATGGAAACGATTGACCCATGGAAACCAAACCATGACCCATGGAACCATTGACCCATGGAACCATTTACCCATTGAACCAATGTACCAAAGAAACATTGACCCATGGAACCATTGACCCATGGAACCATTGACCCATGGAACCATTGACCCATGGAAACCATTGACCCATGGAAACCATTGACCCATGGAACCATTGACCCATGGAAACCATTGACCCATGGAACCATTGACCCATGGAAACCATTGACCCATGGAAACCATTGACCCATGGAAACACTGACCCATGGAACCATTGACCCATGGAAACCATTGACCCATGGAACCATTGACCCATGAAACCATTGACCCATGGAACCATTGACCCATAGAAACCATTGACCCATGGAAACCATTGACCCATGGAACCATTGACCCATGGAAACCATTGACCCATGGAACCATTGACCCATGGAAACCATTGACCCATGGAACCATTGACCCATAGAAACCATTGACCCATGGAACCATTGACCCATGGAACCATTGACCCATGGAACCATTGACCCATGGAACCAGGGACCCATGGAACCATTGACCCATGGAAACCATTGACCCATAGAAACCATTGACCCATGGAAACCATTGACCCATGGAAACCATTGACCCATGGAACCATTGACCCATAGAAACCATTGACCCATGGAACCATTGACCCATGGAACCATTGACCCATGGAACCATTGAACCATGGAAACCATTGACCCATGGAACCCCATGGAAACCATTGGACCCATGAAACCATTGACCCATGAACCCATGGAACCATTGACCCATGGAAACCATTGACCCATGGAACCATTGACCCATGGAAACCATTGACCCATGGAACCATTGACCCATGGAACCATTGACCCATGGAAACCATTGACCCATGGAAACCATTGACCCATGGAACCATTGACCCATGGAAACCATTGACCCATGGAACCATTGACCCATGGAACCATTGACCCATGGAACCATTGACCCATGGAACCATTGACCCATGGAACCATTGACCCATGGAACCCCCCCATCCCCCCCATCCCCCCCACCCCCATCCCCCCCTCCCCCCCCCTCCCCCACCTTGGGTCCCAGCACCGCTGGTTCCTGGCTCAGCGCCGCCTCCAGCTCCCGCAGGGCCCCGCACAGGAACCGCCTCCGCCCGCGGTGCAGGGACCCGCTGGGGGGAGGGGAGGGGAGGGGTCACCCCATAGAACCCATGGGGGGGAAATGGGGAACCCAGGGAAGCACCCATGGGACACAGCGGCACCCATGGGATCCGGTGACACCCATGGGACCCGGTGACACCCATGGGACACAGCGGCACCCATGGGATCCGGTGACACCCATGGGATCCGGTGACACCCATGGGACCTGGGGGCACCCATGGGACCTGGGGGCACCCATGGGACCCAGTGACACCCATGGGACCCGGTGACACCCATGGGACCTGGGGGCACCCATGGGACCCAGTGACACCCATGGGACACAATGACACCCATGGGACCTGGTGGCACCCATGGGACCCAGCAGCACCCATGGGACACAGCAGCACCCATGGGACACAGCAGCACCCATGGGACCTGGGGGCACCCATGGGAACTGGTGACACCCATGGGACCCAGTGACACCCATGGGAACTGGGAGCACCCATGGGACCCAGTGACACCCATGGGACCGGGGAGCACCCATGGGAACTGGGAGCACCCATGGGACCCAGTGACACCCATGGGACCTGGTGACACCCATGGGACCTGGTGACACCCATGGGACACAGCAGCACCCATGGGACGCGGTGACACCCATGGGACCCGGTGACACCCATGGGACCCGGTGACACCCATGGGACCCAGTGACACCCATGGGACGTGGGAGCACCCATGGGACCCAGTGACACCCATGGGACCTGGTGGCACCCATGGGACCCAGTGACACCCATGGGACCTGGTGGCACCCATGGGACCCAGTGACACCCATGGGACCTGGCGGCACCCATAGGACACAGTGACACCCATGGGAACTGGGAGCACCCATGGGACCCAGTGACACCCATGGGACCCGGTGACACCCATGGGACCTGGTGACACCCATGGGACACAGGGACACCCATGGGACCTGGGGGCACCCATGGGACACAGGGACACCCATGGGACCTGGGGGCACCCATGGGACCTGGTGACACCCATGGGACCTGGTGACACCCATGGGACACAGTGACACCCATGGGACCTGGGAGCACCCATGGGACCTGGTGACACCCATGGGACCCAGCGGCACCCATGGGACCCAGCGGCACCCATGGGCGCCCCCCCACCTGTGAGCCACCGCGTAGTCCCGGCACTCCTTGACATCGGCCACGCGCTTCCCGCACCTAGAGAGGGAGCAGCACCCATGGGATACACACAGCACCCAATGCGCCCCATAGCACCCAATGCGCCCCATAGCACCCAATGCGCCCCATAGCACCCCATAGCACCCAATGCGCCCCATAGCACCCATGGGATACACACAGCACCCAATGCGCCCCATAGCACCCAATGCGCCCCATAGCACCCAACGCACCCCATAGCACCCAATGTGCCCCATAGCACTCAATGCACCCCATAGCACCCAATGCACCCCATAGCACCCAACGCACCCCATAGCACCCAATGTGCCCCATAGCACCCAACGCACCCCATAGCACCCAATGCACCCCATAGCACCCATAGCACCCAACGCTCCCCATAGCCCCCAACGCTCCCCATAGCACCCATAGCACCCAATGCACCCTTAGCACCCATAGCACCCCATAGCACCCAATGTGCCCCATAGCACCCATAGCACCCATAGCACCCAATGCACCCATAGCACCCATAGCACCCCATAGCACCCAATGCACCCATAGCACCCATAGCACCCATAGGACCCCAATGCACCCATAGCACCCCATAGCGACCTATAGTGACCTATAGCACCCATAGGGCCCCAATGCACCCATAGCGCCCCATAGCACCCAATGCTCCCCATAGCACCCAATGCGCCCCATAGCGCCCCATAGCACCCCATAGCACCCAATGCACCCATAGCACCCATAGCACCCAATGCACCCCATAGCACCCATAGCACCCAATGCACCCCATAGCACCCATAGCACCCAACGCTCCCCATAGCACCCATAGCACCCATAGCACCCATAGCACCCATAGCACCCAATGCACCCCACAGCACCCATAGCACCCACCCCCCCCTTACCCGCGGACGCCCCCCAGCAGCTCCTCGGCGGCCCCGTGCACCTCCAGCGCCTCCTCCCGCAGCAGCGAGACCCGCAGCGAGCCCCGCAGCGCCCGGCGCCAGAGCTGCAGGCACGGGGCCGCCGAGCCCAGCGCGCAGGGGCACAGCAGGAACCCCACTGCGGGACCCACAGGGGGCAATGGGGAATCGATGGGGCGGGACCCATAGGGGGCAATGGGGAATCAGTGGGGCGGGACCCATAGGGGGCAATGGGGAATCAGTGGGGCGGGACCCAGAGAGGGCAATGGGGAATCAGTGGGGCGGGACCCATAGAAGGCAATGGGGAATCAATGGGGCGGGACCCATAGGGGGCAATGGGGAATCAGTGGGGCGGGACCCATAGGGGGCAATGGGGAATCAGTGGGGCGGGACCCATAGAGGGCAATGGGGAATCAGTGGGGCGGGACCCACAGGGGGCAGTGGGGAATCAGTGGGGCGGGAGCCATAGAGGGCAGTGGGGAATCAGTGGGGCGGGACCCATAGGGGGCAATGGGGAATCAATGGGGCGGGACCCATAGAGGGCAATGGGGAATCGATGGGGCGGGACCCATAGGGGGCAATGGGGAATCAGTGGGGCGGGACCCATAGGGGGCAATGGGGAATCAGTGGGGCGGGACCCACAGAGGGCAATGGGGAATCAGTGGGGCGGGACGCACAGGGGGCAATGGGGAATCAGTGGGGCTGGACCCATAGGGGGCAATGGGGAATCAGTGGGGCGGGACCCACAGTGGGCAATGGGGAATCAGTGGGGCGGGACCCAGAGAGGGCAATGGGGAATCAGTGGGGCGGGACCCATAGAAGGCAATGGGGAATCAATGGGGCGGGACCCATAGGGGGCAATGGGGAAGCAGTGGGGCGGGACCCATAGGGGGCAATGGGGGGGACCCATAGGGGGCAATGGGGAATCAGTGGGGCGGGACCCATAGAGGGCAATGGGGGGGACCCATAGGGGGTAATGGGGAATCAGTGGGGCGGGACCCATAGAGGGCAATGGGGGGGACCCATAGAGGGCAATGGGGAATCGATGGGGCGGGACCCATAGAGGGTAATGGGGAATCAATGGGGCGGGACCCATAGGGGGCAATGGCGAATGAATGGGGCGGGACCCATAGAGGGCAATGGGGAATCAGTGGGGCGGGACCCAGAGAGGGCAATGGGGGGCACCCATAGGGGGCAATGGGGAATCAGTGGGGCGGGACCCATAGGGGAAGGGAATCAATGGGGCTGGACCCATAGAGGGCAATGGGGGGGACCCATAGGGGGCAATGGGGAATCAATGGGGCGGGACCCATAGAGGGCAATGGGGGGGACCCATAGGGGGCAATGGGGAATCAATGGGGCGGGACCCGCAGAGGGCAATGGGGAGGGCATAAAGGAAGGGAATCAATGGGGCGGGACCCATAGGGGGCAATGGGGAATCAATGGGGCAGGACCCAGAAAGGGCAATGGGGAATCAGTGGGGCGGGACCCACAGAGGGCAGGGGGGGACCCATAGAGGGCAGTGCATCAGTGGGGCTGGACCCATAGCGGGAAGGGGGTACCCAGAGCAGGCAGAGCATCAATGGGGCCCCCAGCCCCACATCCAGCCCGGACTCACGGAGGATCCAGCGCTCCATCACCTCCAGGGACAGGTACTCACAGGGCATCTGTGGGGCCCGCGTCACTGCAGTCCCGACCCACGTCTCCACCCCACATCCCCACCCCACATCCCCACCCCACATCCCCATCCCAGCCCCACATCCCCGCCCCACATCCCCACATCCCAGCCCCACATCACCACATCCCCATATCCCCAACCCACATCCCCATCCCAGCCCCACATCCCCACATCCCCCACCCCACATCCCCACCCCACATCCCCACCCCACCCCCCGCCCCACGTCCCCGCCCCACATCCCCATCCCAGCCCCACATCCCCATACCCCATCCCCACATCCCCATCCCCACATCCCCATCCCCACATCCCCATATCCCACATCCCCCATCTCCACATCCCCATCCCCACATCCCACATCCCACATCCCCCATCCCACATCCCCATCCCCATCCCCACATCCCCATCCCCACATCCCACCCCCCATCCCCACATCCCCACCCCCCACCCCACATCCCCACCCCACATCCCCATCCCCACCCCCCATCCCCACACCCCATCCCCACCCCACATCCCCACATCCCCATCCCCACATCCCCATCCCCACATCCCCACCCCACATCCCCACCCCACATCCCCATCCCCACCCCCCATCCCCACACCCCATCCCCACCCCACATCCCCACCCCACATCCCCATCCCCACCCCCCATCCCCACACCCCATCCCCACCCCACATCCCCACCCCACATCCCCATCCCAGCCCCACATCCCCACATCTCCACATCCCCATCCCCCCCCCTCACGCTGTCCGAGGCGCAGGGGCTCAGCAGGGCCGCGGGGGCGCTGAGCAGGCTCAGGTCCCGCTCCCCCCTCCAGCGCTCCGCGTCCTGGCTCCGCCGCAGGAACAGGGGGTGCAGGGAGCGCAGGGCCCCGCTCAGCGCCTGCGGGCACGGGCGGGGCCGTGGGGCGGGGCCGTGGGGCGGGGGGGGGTGGGGCGGGGGGGGGGGGGGGGGGTGGGGGGGTGGGGGGTGGGGGGGGGGGGACCTTGGTGTGGGGCGCGAAATCCTCCATCAGCTTCTTGAGGGGGTGCTCGTAATCCAGCACCAGCTGCGCCACGCGGGGGAAGGCGGGATCGCTGTGGGGAGGGGGGAGGGGATGGGGCGGGATGTGATCATCATTGATCATCATCATCATCATTGATCATCATCATCATCATCATCCATCATCATCATCAATCATCATCATCATCATCATCCATCATCATCATCATCATCATCATCATCATCCATCATCATCATCATTGATCATCATCATCATCATTGATCATCATCATCATCATCATCATCCATCATCATCATCATCATTGATCATCATCATCATCATCATCATCATCATCATCCATCATCATCATCATCATCATCATCATCATTGATCATCATCATCATCATTGATCATCATCATCATCATCATCATCATCATCATCATCATCATCATCATCATCATTGATCATCATCATCATCATCATCCATCCATCCATCATCATCATTGATCATCATCATCTTCATCATCATCATTGATCATCATCATCATCATCATTGATCATCATCATCATCATCATCATCATCATCATCGATCATCATCATCATCATCATCATCATTGATCATCATCATCATCATCATCATCATCATCATCATTGATCATCATCATCATCGTCATCATCATCCATCATCATCATCATCATCCATCATCATCCATCATCATCATCATCATCATCCATCATCATCATCATCATCCATCATCATCCATCATCATCATCATCATCATCATCATCATCATCATCATCTTCATCATCATCATTGATCATCATCCATCATCATCATCATCATCATCCATCATCATCATCATCATCATTGATCATCATCATCATCATCATCATCATCATCATCATTGATCATCATCATCATCGTCATCATCATACATCATCATCATCATCATCCATCATCATCATCATCATCCATCATCATCATCATCATCCATCATCATCATCATCATCATCCATCATCATCATCATCCATCATCCATCATCATCGATCATCATCATCGATCATCATCATCGATCATCATCATCGATCATCATCATCGATCATCATCATTGATCGTCATCATTGATCGTCATCATTGATCATCATCATCATAATTCATCATCATCATCATCATCATTCATCATCATCATCATCATCCATCATCATCATCATCCATCATCCATCCATCCATCCATCCATCCATCCATCCATCCATCATCCATCACCCATCATCCATCCATCCATCATCCATCCATCCATCCATCATCCATCACCCATCATCCATCCATCCATCCATCCATCCATCCATCCATCCATCATCCATCACCCATCATCCATCCATCCATCATCCATCCATCCATCCATCATCCATCATCCATCCATCCATCCATCCATCCATCCATCATCCATCATCCATCCATCCATCCATCCATCCATCCATCATCCATCATCCATCATCCATCCATCATCCATCACCCATCATCCATCATCCATCATCCATCATCCATCCATCATCCATCATCCATCATCCATCCATCCATCCACCCATTCATCCATCCATCATCCATCCATCCATCCATCCATCCATCCATCATCCATCATCCATCATCCATCCATCATCCATCACCCATCATCCATCATCCATCATCCATCATCCATCCATCATCCATCCATCCATCCATCCATCCATCCATCATCCATCCATCATCCATCCATCATCCATCATCCATCCATCCATCATCCATCCATCATCCATCCATCCATCCATCCATCCATCCATCCATCCATCCATCCATCATCCATCCATCATCCATCCATCATCCATCCATCATCCATCCATCATCCATCCATCCATCATCCATCCATCCATCCATCCATCCATCATCCATCATCCATCCATCCCATCCCTCATCCCCCCCTCATCCCCGCGCTCCCGGTACCCGCTCCCGGTGCTCAGCTCCCGGGCGCACTGGTAGAGCCCGATGAGGATGCGCCGCTCCTCGACGCGCGCCAGCAGCACCAGCGCCGACACGAAGGTGACCACCAGCTCCAGGTAGGCCTTGGTGAGCTCATGGTTCACGTGCTGCCATAGGGACACCCCAATACATGGAGGGGGGGGGGTGGCCCCCAAACCACCCCCACCCCACTTTGGGTCCTCCCCACTTTGGGTCCCCCCCAACTCACGATGTCGAAGAAGCATTGGTTGGCATCGATGGTGTTGAGGAGCTCATAGACGTGGTCCTGGACATGGGGGGCACCGTGGGGCTAACCCGAACCCTAACCCTAACCCTAACCCTAACCCCCCCAAACCCTGACCCCCATTGTGCCCCCCACCCCGGCTCACCCTGAACTCCAGCAGGTCCAGGAAGGAGAGGTAGAAGGGTTCCAGCGCCTCCAGGATGGCCCCTTTGGCCCTGTGCAGTGGGGCCAGGAGCTGCTGTGGGGCGGGCAAGGGGGGCACAGAGGGAGGGGTGATTTGGGGCGGGGGGGGGAGAGCACCATGGAGGGGATGGGGAGCCCATAGGGATGATGGGAACCCCATAGAGGGGATGGGGAAACCATAGAGGGGATGGGGACCCCATAGGGATGCTGGGGACCCCATAGGGATGCTGGGGACCCCATAGGGATGCTGGGGACCCCATAGGGATGATGGGGACCACATAGAGGGGATGGGGAAACCATAGAGGGGATGGGGACCCCATAGGGATGCTGAGGACACCATAGGGATGCTGGGGATCCCATAGGGATGATGGGGACCCCATAGAGGGGATGGGGACCCCATAGGGATGATGGGGACCCCTTGGAAGGGATGGGGACCCCATAGGGATGATGGGAACCCCATAGGGATGCTGGGGACCCCATAGAGGGGATGGGGAAACCATAGAGGGGATGGGGACCCCATAGAAGGGATGGGGACCCTATATGGATGATAGGGACACCATAGAGGGGATGAGGACCCTATGGAGGGAATGGGGACCACATCGGGATGCTGGGGACCCCATGGGGGTGCTGGGGACCCCATAGAGGGGATGGGGACCCCATGGGGATGCTGAGGACCCCATAGGGATGCTGAGGACCCCATGGAGGGGATGGGGACCCCATGGAAGGGATGGGGACCCCATAGGGATGCTGAGGCCCCCATAGGGATGCTGAGGACCCCATGGGGATGCTGAGGACCCCATAGGGATGCTGGGGACCCCATGGGGATGCTGAGGACCCCATGGAGGGGATGGGGACCCCATGGAAGGGATGGGGACCCCATAGGGATGCTGAGGCCCCCATAGGGATGCTGAGGACCCCATGGGGATGCTGGGGACCCCATGGAAGGGATGGGGACCCCATGGGGATGCTGAGGACCCCATAGGGATGCTGAGGACCCCATGGAGATGCTGAGGACCCCATAGGGATGCTGGGGACCCCATAGGGATGCTGGGGACCCCATAGAGATGCTGAGGACCCCATAGGGATGCTGAGGACCCCATAGGGATGCTGGGGACCCCATAGGGATGCTGAGGACCCCATAGGGATGCTGGGGACCCCATAGGGATGCTGAGGACCCCATAGGGATGCTGGGGACCCCATAGGGATGCAGAGGAACCCATAGGGATGCTGGGAACCCCGTTACGGCCATGGGGTGCCCCCCCTCACCACGCTGCCCCTCAGATCCAGCTGAGGGAACCTCTTGCTGATGACCCTGCCGGGACCCTCCAAGGCCTTGTCACTGAGGCAGCGCGGGCGCCGCGTGGGGTCGGAGCAGGTCTGGGGGGGGGGGGGGGGTCCCCGAGGGTCAGAACCCCCCCAACCCCCCCCCCCCAACCCATCCCCCATCAACCTCGGTCCTTCAGCACCAGCAGCCCCCGTGGGGCAGCCCCATGGGACCCCATTGGTCCCCATGACCCCCAGCCCCATTGGTCCCCCTCCATCTCCATGACCCCCATCCCCATTCGACCCCCTTGGTCCCCCCCAGCCCCATTGGATCCCTTTGGTCCCCCCCCATCCCCATTGGATCCCCTGTGTCCCCATGACCCCCATCCTCATTGGTCCCCCTCCATCCCCATGACCCTCATCCCCATTGGACCCCTTGGTCCCCATGACCCCCATCCCCATTGGATCCCCTGCATCTCCATGACCCCTATCCCAGGTGGGGCAGCCCCATTGGATCCCCTGTGTCCCCATGACCCCCATCCTCATTGGTCCCCCTCCATCTCCGTGACCCCCATCCCCATTGGAGCATCCCCATTGGACCCCCTTTGTCCCCATGACCCCCAACCCCATTGGATCCCCTCCGTCCCCATGACCCCCATCCCCATTGGACCCCCTTGGTCCCCCCCAGCCCCATTGGATCCCTTTGGTCCCCCCCCAGCCCCATTGGACCCCTTGGTCCCCGTGACCCCCATCCCCATTGGATCCCCTGTGTCCCCATGACCCCCATCCCCATTGGACCCCCTTGGTCCCCATGACCCCCATCCCAGGTGGGGCAGCCCCATTGGATCCCCTTGGTCCCCATGACCCCCAATCCCATTGGATCCCCTCCATCTCCATGACCCCCATCCCCATTGGATCCCCTCTGTCCCCATGACCCCCATCCCCATTGGACCCCCTTGGTCCCCCCCAGCCCCATTGGATCCCCCCCCCCAGCCCCATTGGATCCCCTGTGTCCCCATGACCCCCATCCCCATTGGTCCCCCCTCCATCTCCATGACCCCCATCCCCATTGGAGCATCCCCATTGGATCCCCTTGGTCCCCATGACCCCCATCCTCATTGGTCCCCCTCCATCTCCATGACCCCCATCCCAATTGGAGCATCCCCATTGGATCTCCTCCCCCCCATCCCACATAGAACACCCCCATTGGACCCCCTGGGCCTCCACGACCCCCATCCCCCTCAGACCACCCCATTGCACCCCATTGGCTCAATGGGGGGGGGGGTACCCCCCTGTACCCACCTTCTTGATGTGGTAGATGCGCACCAGGACCCCCCGGCCCCTCTCATTGAGCAGCGTCAGCTTCTCAGCCAGCTTCAGCTGGTACCTGGAGGGCAGCGCCATGGGGCCAGGACCCCCAACACCCCCCTTGGGACCCCCAAAACCCCCTTAGTGCCCCCAACACCCCCTTAGTGCCCCCAACACCCCCTTAGTGCCCCCAACACCGCCTTAGTGCCCCCAACACCGCCTTAGTGGCCCTACAGCCCCTTTGGTGGCCCCACAGCCCCTTCGGTGGCCCCACAGCCCCACTTCCCCTTCCTGCTATGGGGCAGGCCCCACGTGATGCTGCCACCACCCAGTGACGTTGTCACTGGGGGGGGGGGTGGGGGGTGTCCAGGGCCCCACGGCATCACCCAGGGCCCATAGGAGGCCCCTATGGGGCGATGCAAGGTGCTAGAGAAGGACAAAGGGGATGTATAGGGGCATCCGGACCCATGGTGCCAACAGCAAGGGGCCCTATCGCCCTGCCAGGACCCATATAGCATTGACCAGGACCCACATAGCATTGACCAGGACCCATATAGCATTGACCAGGACCCATATAGCCCTGCCAGGACCCATATAGCATTGACCAGGACCCATATAGCATTGACCAAGACCCATATAGCATTGACCAGGACCCATATAGCATTGACCAGGACCCACATAGCATTGACCAAGACCCACATAGCATTGACCAGGACCCACATAGCATTGACCAGGACCCACATAGCATTGACCAGGACCCATATAACCCTATCAGGACCCATATATAATGGACCAGGACCCACATAGCATTGACAAGGCCCATATCGCCCTGCCAGGACCCACATAGCATTGACCAGGACCCATATAGCATCGACCAGGACCCCTATAACCCTTCCAGGACCCACATAGCATGGACCAGGACCCCTATAACCCTTCCAGGACCCACATAGCATGGACCAGGACCCCTATAACCCTTCCAGGACCCATATAACCCTTCCAGGACCCACATAGCATCGACCCTTCCAGGACCCCTATAACCCTTCCAGGACCCACATAGCATTGACCAGGACCCCTATAACCCTTCCAGGACCCCTATAACCCTTCCAGGACCCACATAGCATTGACCAGGACCCCTATAACCCTTCCAGGACCCATATAGCATTGACCAGGACCCCTATAACCCTTCCAGGACCCACACCTCCCTGCCCATCTCCATACCACCCTTCCAGGACCCTTCCAGGACCCCCTTTTATCCCCTGCACCCCACCCAGGACCCCGTTACCATAACAACCCCTTTGGCTCCGCCCCCTTTCCTCCCACCCCTCCCATACGGCGCCCCCTAGCGGCCGTTACCATAGCGACGCGCGCGGTGCCTCCGGGCCTGGTCCCCTTCTTCCTCCTCCTCCTCCGCCATGGAACCGGAGGCTCTGGTTCAGTGCCCGTTCGAGCCCGGACACCGGGTGCGGAGCTGCCGCCTGCCGTACCACCTCGTGCGGTGCCAGCGGGTGAGCGGGGCACCGGAGGGTTGCTTGGTTTGCGTGCGGCCTGCAAGGCCTCGATGTGCGGCCTGCAAGGCCTCGATTTGCGGCCTACAAGGCCTCGATTTGCGGCCTACACAGCGAGCTGGGAGCGGCGGCTGCGGTGCGGGCGGGGAATGACAATGCCGCGGAACAAGGGGAGGTCAGAGCCCTGCGTGCGGGCAGGAACAGGCCCGGCTTCCAGGAGGGGTTGGGGAAGGACCCGTTAAAGAGTGGAGGGGAGAGGGAGATGGGGACGGCAGGATGCCCATGAGCCAACGCTGTGCCCTTGTGGCCATGGCGTCATGGGGTGTGTTAAAGGGGGGTGGTCAATGGGTCGAGAGGGGTCCTCCTTCCCCTCTGCTCTGCCCTGGGGGATGATTCCTCAAAGCCATGCTTAACTCAGTGTTGTTTCCCTCTGCGTTTATCCTCTAAAGTTATACATATTCATAAGGTCGCACAACACGCCTAGACAGCAACTCTCTGCATCAATAGGACCAAGAGTCTGCTTTCCTTATCAATAGCTGATCAATAGGACCAAATGTCTGCTTTCCTTATCAATAGCTGATCAATAGGATCAAATGTCTGCTTTCCTTATCAATAGCTGATCAATAGGATCAAATGTCTGCTTTCCTTATCAATAGCTGATCAATAGGATCAAATGTCTGCTTTCCTTATCAATAGCTGCTGATCAATAGGATCAAATGTCTGCTTTCCTTATCAATAGCTGATCAATAGGATCAAATGTCTGCATTTCCTTATCAATAGCTGATCAATAGGATCAAATGTCTGCTTTCCTTATCAATAGCTGATCAATAGGATCAAATGTCTGCTTTCCTTATCAATAGCTGATCAATAGGATCAAATGTCTGCATTTCCTTATCAATAGCTGATCAATAGGATCAAATGTCTGCATTTCCTTATCAATAACTGATCAATAGGATCAAATGTCTGCTTTCCTTATCAATAGCTGATCAATAGGATCAAATGTCTGCTTTCCTTATCAATAGCTGATCAATAGGATCAAATGTCTGCTTTCCTTATCAATAGCTGATCAATAGGATCAAATGTCTGCATTTCCTTATCAATAGCTGATCAATAGGATCAAATGTCTGCTTTCCTTATCAATAGCTGATCAATAGGATCAAATGTCTGCTTTCCTTATCAATAGCTGATCAATAGGATCAAATGTCTGCATTCCTTATCAATAGCTGATCAATAGGATCAAATGTCTGCTTTCCTTATCAATAGCTGATCAATAGGATCAAATGTCTGCATTCCTTATCAATAGCTGATCAATAGGATCAAATGTCTGCATTCCTTATCAATAGCTGATCAATAGGATCAAATGTCTGCTTTCCTTATCAATAGCTGATCAATAGGATCAAATGTCTGCTTTCCTTATCAATAGCTGATCAATAGGATCAAATGTCTGCTTTCCTTATCAATAGCTGATCAATAGGATCAAATGTCTGCTTTCCTTATCAATAGCTGATCAATAGGATCAAATGTCTGCTTTCCTTATCAATAGCTGATCAATAGGATCAAATGTCTGCTTTCCTTATCAATAGCTGATCAATAGGATCAAATGTCTGCTTTCCTTATCAGTAGCTGATCAATAGGATCAAATGTCTGCTTTCCTTATCAATAGCTGATCAATAGGATCAAATGTCTGCTTTCCTTATCAATAGCTGATCAATAGGATCAAATGTCTGCATTCCTTATCAATAGCTGATCAATAGGATCAAATGTCTGCTTTCCTTATCAATAGCTGATCAATAGGATCAAATGTCTGCATTCCTTATCAATAGCTGATCAATAGGATCAAAT
>NW_026916340.1:0-2500 GCF_034315485.1 Pezoporus occidentalis
TAACTGTAAGAAAGCGAGTGTAATACTATATATCTAGATATATAGGAAAACACAGTAAACGTAACAAAGTGAGCAAAATAAAGTATGTTCAAGAGCATTCTAATGACCCACAGAGGTTCTCAACCCCAAACCTAACCCTAACCCTAACCCTAACCCATTTCTCCCCTGTAACTGTAACAAAGTGAGTGCAACACTATATATATAGATATATAGGAAAACACAGTAAATGTAACAAAGTGAGCAAAATAAAGCATGTTCAAGAGCATTCTAATGACCCACAGAGGTACTCAACCCTAACCCTAACCCTAACCCTAACACTAACCCTAACACATTTTCTCCCCTGTAACTGTAACAAAGTGAGTGTAATACTATATGTATATATATATACAGGAAAACAGAGGAAACGTAACAAAGTGAGCAAAATAAAACATGTTCAAGAGGATTCTAATGAACCACAGAGGCTCTCAACCCTAACCCTAACCCTAACCCTAACCCTAACCCTAACCCTAACCCTAACCGTAAACCTAACCCTACCCCATTTCTCCCCTCTAACTGTAACAAAGCGAGTGTAATACTATATATCTAGATATATAGGAAAACACAGTAAACGTAACAAAGTGAGCAAAATAAAGTATGTTCAAGAGCATTCTAATGACCCACAGAGGTTCTCAACCCCAACCCTAACCCTAACCCTAACCCTAACCCTAACCCATTTCTCCCCTGTAACTGTAACAAAGTGAGTGCAACACTATATATATAGAAAAACACAGTAAATGTAACAAAGTGAGCAAAATAAAGCATGTTCAAGAGCATTCTAATGACCCACAGAGGTACTCAACCCTAACCCTAACCCTAACCCTAACACTAACCCTAACCCATTTCTCCCCTGTAACTGTAACAAAGTGAGTGTAATACTATATGTATATATATATACAGGAAAACAGAGGAAACGTAACAAAGTGAGCAAAATAAAACATGTTCAAGAGCATTCTAATGACCCACAGAGGTTCTCAACCCTAACCCTAACCCTAACCCTAACCCTAACCCTAACCCTAAACCTAACCCTAACCCTAACCCATTTCTCCCCTGTAACTGTAACAAAGTGAGTGTAATACTATATATATAGATATATAGGAAAACAGAGGTAAACGTAACAAAGTGAGCAAAATAAAGCATGTTCAAGAGCATTCTAATGACCCACAGAGGTTCTCAACCCTAACCCTAACCCTAACCCTAACCCTAACCCTAACCCTAACCCATTAACCCATCTCCCCTGTAACTGTAACAAAGTGAGTGTAATACTATATATATATATATATAGGAAAACACAGTAAATGTAACAAAGTGAGCAAAATAAAGCATGTTCAAGAGCATTCTAATGACCCACAGAGGTTCTCAACCCTAACCCTAACCCTAACCCTAACCCTAACACTAACCCTAACCCATTTCTCCCCTGTAACTGTAACAAAGTGAGTGTAATACTATATATATATATATATACAGGAAAACAGAGGAAACGTAACAAAGTGAGCAAAATAAAACATGTTCAAGAGCATTCTAATGACCCACAGAGGTCTCAACCCTAACCCTAACCCTAACCCTAACCCTAACCCTAACCCTAACCCATTTCTCCCCTGTAACTGTAACAAAGTGAGTGTAATACTATATATATATATATATAGGAAAACACAGTAAACGTAACAAAGTGAGCAAAATAAAGCATGTTCAAGAGCATTCTAATGACCCACAGAGGTTCTCAACCCTAACCCTAACCCTAACCCTAACCCTAACCCTAACCTAACCCTAACCCTTTTCTCCCCTGTAACTGTAACAAAGTGAGTGTAATACTATATGTATATATATATATAGGAAAACACAGGAAACGTAACAAAGTGAGCAAAATAAAACATGTTCAAGAGCATTCTAATGACCCACAGAGGTTCTCAACCCTAACCCTAACCCTAACCCTAACCCTAACCGTAAACCTAAACCCATTTCTCCCCTCTAACTGTAACAAAGTGAGTGTAATACTATATATATAGATATATAGGAAAACACAGTAAACGTAACAAAGTGAGCAAAATAAAGCATGTTCAAGAGCATTCTAATGACCCACAGAGGTTCTCAACCCCAACCCTAACCCTAACCCTAACCCTAACCCTAACCCATTTCTCCCCTGTAACTGTAACAAAGTGAGTGCAACACTATATATATAGATATATAGGAAAACACAGTAAATGTAACAAAGTGAGCAAAATAAAGCATGTTCAAGAGCATTCTAATGACCCACAGAGGTACTCAACCCTAACCCTAACCCTAACCCTAACACTAACCCTAACCCATTTCTCCCCTGTAACTGTAACAAAGTGAGTGTAATACTATATGTATATATATATACAGGAAAACAGAGGAAACGTAACAAAGTGAGCAAAATAAAACATGTTCAAGAGCATTCTAATGACCCACAGAGGTTCTCAACCCTAACCCTAACCCTAACCCT
>NW_026916340.1:7500-17500 GCF_034315485.1 Pezoporus occidentalis
ATGACCCACAGAGGTTCTCAACCCTAACCCTAACCCTAACCCTAACCCTAACCCTAAACCTAACCCTAACCCTAACCCATTTCTCCCCTGTAACTGTAACAAAGTGAGTGTAATACTATATGTATATATATATACAGGAAAACAGAGGAAACGTAACAAAGTGATCAAAATAAAGCATGTTCAAGAGGATTCTAATGACCCACAGAGGTTCTCAACCCTAACCCTAACCCTAACCCTAACCCTAACCGTAAACCTAACCCTACCCCATTTCTCCCCTCTAACTGTAACAAAGCGAGTGTAATACTATATATCTAGATATATAGGAAAACACAGTAAACGTAACAAAGTGAGCAAAATAAAGTATGTTCAAGAGCATTCTAATGACCCACAGAGGTTCTCAACCCCAACCCTAACCCTAACCCTAACCCTAACCCTAACCCATTTCTCCCCTGTAACTGTAACAAAGTGAGTGCAACACTATATATATAGATATATAGGAAAACACAGTAAATGTAACAAAGTGAGCAAAATAAAGCATGTTCAAGAGCATTCTAATGACCCACAGAGGTACTCAACCCTAACCCTAACCCTAACCCTAACACTAACCCTAACCCATTTCTCCCCTGTAACTGTAACAAAGTGAGTGTAATACTATATGTATATATATATACAGGAAAACAGAGGAAACGTAACAAAGTGAGCAAAATAAAACATGTTCAAGAGCATTCTAATGACCCACAGAGGTTCAACCCTAACCCTAACCCTAACCCTAACCCTAACCCTAACCCTAACCCTAACCCTAACCCATTTCTCCCCTGTAACTGTAACAAAGTGAGTGTAATACTATATGTATATATATATACAGGAAAACAGAGGAAACGTAACAAAGTGAGCAAAATAAAGCATGTTCAAGAGCATTCTAATGACCCACAGAGGTTCTCAACCCTAACCCTAACCCTAACCCTAACCCTAACCGTAACCTAACCCTACCCCATTTCTCCCCTGTAACTGTAACAAAGCGAGTGTAATACTATATATATAGATATATAGGAAAACACAGTAAACGTAACAAAGTGAGCAAAATAAAGTATGTTCAAGAGCATTCTAATGACCCACAGAGGTTCTCAACCCCTAACCCTAACCCTAACCCTAACCCTAACCCTAACCCTAACCCATTTCTCCCCTGTAACTGTAACAAAGTGAGTGCAATACTATATATATATATATATAGGAAAACACAGTAAATGTAACAAAGTGAGCAAAATAAAGCATGTTCAAGAGCATTCTAATGACCCACAGAGGTACTAACCCAACCCTAACCCTAACCCTAACCCTAACCCTAACCCTAACCCATTTCTCCCCTGTAACTGTAACAAAGTGAGTGTAATACTATATGTATATATATATACAGGAAAACAGAGGAAACGTAACAAAGTGAGCAAAATAAAGCATGTTCAAGAGCATTCTAATGACCCACAGAGGTTCTCAACCCTAACCCTAACCCTAACCCTAACCCTAACCCTAACCCTAACCCTAAACCTAACCCTACCCCATTTCTCCCCTCTAACTGTAACAAAGTGAGTGTAATACTATATATATATATATATAGGAAAACACAGTAAACGTAACAAAGTGAGCAAAATAAAGTATGTTCAAGAGCATTCTAATGACCCACAGAGGTTCTCAACCCTAACCCTAACCCTAACCCTAACCCTAACCCTAACCCATTTCTCCCCTGTAACTGTAACAAAGTGAGTGCAATACTATATATATATATATATAGGAAAACACAGTAAATGTAACAAAGTGAGCAAAATAAAGCATGTTCAAGAGCATTCTAATGACCCACAGAGGTTCTCAACCCTAACCCTAACCCTAACCCTAACCCTAACACTAACCCTAACCCATTTCTCCCCTGTAACTGTAACAAAGTGAGTGTAATACTATATGTATATATATATACAGGAAAACAGAGGAAACGTAACAAAGTGAGCAAAATAAAACATGTTCAAGAGCATTCTAATGACCCACAGAGGTTCTCAACCCTAACCCTAACCCTAACCCTAACCCTAACCCTAAACCTAACCCTAACCCTAACCCATTTCTCCCCTGTAACTGTAACAAAGTGAGTGTAATACTATATGTATATATATATACAGGAAAACAGAGGAAACGTAACAAAGTGATCAAAATAAAGCATGTTCAAGAGGATTCTAATGACCCACAGAGGTTCTCAACCCTAACCCTAACCCTAACCCTAACCCTAACCGTAAACCTAACCCTACCCCATTTCTCCCCTCTAACTGTAACAAAGCGAGTGTAATACTATATATATAGATATATAGGAAAACACAGTAAACGTAACAAAGTGAGCAAAATAAAGTATGTTCAAGAGCATTCTAATGACCCACAGAGGTTCTCAACCCCAACCCTAACCCTAACCCTAACCCTAACCCTAACCCATTTCTCCCCTGTAACTGTAACAAAGTGAGTGCAACACTATATATATAGATATATAGGAAAACACAGTAAATGTAACAAAGTGAGCAAAATAAAGCATGTTCAAGAGCATTCTAATGACCCACAGAGGTACTCAACCCTAACCCTAACCCTAACCCTAACACTAACCCTAACCCATTTCTCCCCTGTAACTGTAACAAAGTGAGTGTAATACTATATATATATATATATATAGGAAAACAGAGGAAACGTAACAAAGTGAGCAAAATAAAACATGTTCAAGAGCATTCTAATGACCCACAGAGGTTCTCAACCCTAACCCTAACCCTAACCCTAACCCTAACCCTAACCCTAAACCTAACCCTAACCCTAACCCATTTCTCCCCTGTAACTGTAACAAAGTGAGTGTAATACTATATGTATATATATATACAGGAAAACAGAGGAAACGTAACAAAGTGATCAAAATAAAGCATGTTCAAGAGCATTCTAATGACCCACAGAGGTTCTCAACCCTAACCCTAACCCTAACCCTAACCCTAACCCCAAACCCTACCCCATTTCTCCCCTGTAACTGTAACAAAGCGAGTGTAATACTATATATATATATATAGGAAAACACAGTAAACGTAACAAAGTGAGCAAAATAAAACATGTTCAAGAGCATTCTAATGACCCACAGAGGTTCTCAACCCCAACCCTAACCCTAACCCTAACCCTAACCCTAACCCTAACCCATTTCTCCCCTGTAACTGTAACAAAGTGAGTGCAACACTATATATATAGATATATAGGAAAACACAGTAAATGTAACAAAGTGAGCAAAATAAAGCATGTTCAAGAGCATTCTAATGACCCACAGAGGTTCTCAACCCTAACCCTAACCCTAACCCTAACCTAACCCTAACCCATTTCTCCCCTGTAACTGTAACAAAGTGAGTGTAATACTATATATATATATATACAGGAAAACAGAGGAAACGTAACAAAGTGAGCAAAATAAAACATGTTCAAGAGCATTCTAATGACCCACAGAGGTTCTCAACCCTAACCCTAACCCTAACCCTAACCCTAACCCTAAACCTAACCCTAACCCTAACCCATTTCTCCCCTGTAACTGTAACAAAGTGAGTGTAATACTATATGTATATATATATACAGGAAAACAGAGGAAACGTAACAAAGTGAGCAAAATAAAGCATGTTCAAGAGCATTCTAATGACCCACAGAGGTTCTCAACCCTAACCCTAACCCTAACCCTAACCCTAACCCTAAACCTAAACCTAACCCTAACCCTAACCCATTTCTCCCCTGTAACTGTAACAAAGTGAGTGTAATACTATATATATATATATATAGGAAAACACAGTAAACGTAACAAAGTGAGCAAAATAAAGCATGTTCAAGAGCATTCTAATGACCCACAGAGGTTCAACCCTAACCCTAACCCTAACCCTAACCCTAACCCTAAACCTAACCTAACCCTAACCCATTTCTCCCCTGTAACTGTAACAAAGTGAGTGTAATACTATATATATATATATATAGGAAAACACAGTAAACGTAACAAAGTGAGCAAAATAAAGCATGTTCAAGAGCATTCTAATGACCCACAGAGGTTCTCAACCCTAACCCTAACCCTAACCCTAACCCTAACCCTAACCCATTTCTCCCCTGTAACTGTAACAAAGTGAGTGTAATACTATATATATATATATATAGGAAAACACAGTAAACGTAACAAAGTGAGCAAAATAAAGCATGTTCAAGAGCATTCTAATGACCCACAGAGGTTCTCAACCCTAACCCTAACCCTAACCCTAACCCTAACCCTAACCCATTTCTCCCCTGTAACTGTAACAAAGTGAGTGTAATACTATATATATATATATATAGGAAAACACAGTAAACGTAACAAAGTGAGCAAAATAAAACATGTTCAAGAGCATTCTAATGACCCACAGAGGGTCTCAACCACAACCCTAACCCTAACCCTAACCCTAACCCTAAACCTAACCCTAACCCTAACCCATTTCTCCCCTGTAACTGTAACAAAGTGAGTGTAATACTATATGTATATATATATACAGGAAAACAGAGGAAACGTAACAAAGTGATCAAAATAAAACATGTTCAAGAGGATTCTAATGACCCACAGAGGTTCTCAACCCTAACCCTAACCCTAACCCTAACCCTAACCCTAACCCTAAACCTAACCCTACCCCATTTCTCCCCTCTAACTGTAACAAAGCGAGTGTAATTCTATATATCTAGATATATAGGAAAACACAGTAAACGTAACAAAGTGAGCAAAATAAAGTATGTTCAAGAGCTTTCTAATGACCCACAGAGGTTCACAACCCCAACCCTAACCCTAACCCTAACCCTAACCCTAACCCATTTCTCCCCTGTAACTGTAACAAAGTGAGTGCAACACTATATATATAGATATATAGGAAAACACAGTAAATGTAACAAAGTGAGCAAAATAAAGCATGTTCAAGAGCATTCTAATGACCCACAGAGGTACTCAACCCTAACCCTAACCCTAACCCTAACACTAACCCTAACCCATTTCTCCCCTGTAACTGTAACAAAGTGAGTGTAATACTATATGTATATATATATACAGGAAAACAGAGGAAACGTAACAAAGTGAGCAAAATAAAACATGTTCAAGAGCATTCTAATGACCCACAGAGGTTCTCAACCCTAACCCTAACCCTAACCCTAACCCTAAACCTAACCCTAACCCTAACCCATTTCTCCCCTGTAACTGTAACAAAGTGAGTGTAATACTATATGTATATATATATACAGGAAAACAGAGGAAACGTAACAAAGTGATCAAAATAAAGCATGTTCAAGAGGATTCTAATGACCCACAGAGGTTCTCAACCCTAACCCTAACCCTAACCCTAACCCTAACCTTAAACCTAACCCTAACCCATTTCTCCCCTGTAACTGTAACAAAGTGAGCGTAATACTATATGTATATATATATAGGAAAACACAGTAAACGTAACAAAGTGAGCAAAATAAAGTATGTTCAAGAGCATTCTAATGACCCACAGAGGTTCTCAACCCTAACCCTAACCCTAACCCTAACCCTAACCCTAACCCTAACCCATTTCTCCCCTGTAACTGTAACAAAGTGAGTGTAATACTATATATATAGATATATAGGAAAACACAGTAAACGTAACAAAGTGAGCAAAATAAAGTATGTTCAAGAGCATTCTAATGACCCACAGAGGTTCTCAACCCCAACCCTAACCCTAACCCTAACCCTAACCGTAAACCTAACCCTACCCCATTTCTCCCCTCTAACTGTAACAAAGCGAGTGTAATACTATATATATATATATATAGGAAAACACAGTAAACGTAACAAAGTGAGCAAAATAAAGTATGTTCAAGAGCATTCTAATGACCCACAGAGGTTCTCAACCCCAACCCTAACCCTAACCCTAACCCTAACCCTAACCCATTTCTCCCCTGTAACTGTAACAAAGTGAGTGCAACACTATATATATAGATATATAGGAAAACACAGTAAATGTAACAAAGTGAGCAAAATAAAGCATGTTCAAGAGCATTCTAATGACCCACAGAGGTACTCAACCCTAACCCTAACCCTAACCCTAACACTAACCCTAACCCATTTCTCCCCTGTAACTGTAACAAAGTGAGTGTAATACTATATGTATATATATATATACAGGAAAACAGAGGAAACGTAACAAAGTGATCAAAATAAAACATGTTCAAGAGCATTCTAATGACCCACAGAGGTTCTCAACCCTAACCCTAACCCTAACCCTAACCCTAACCCTAACCCTAACCCTAACCCTAACCCTAACCCATTTCTCCCCTGTAACTGTAACAAAGTGAGTGTAATACTATATATATATATATATATAGGAAAACAGAGGAAACGTAACAAAGTGATCAAAATAAAGCATGTTCAAGAGGATTCTAATGACCCACAGAGGTTCTCAACCCTAACCCTAACCCTAACCCTAACCCTAACCGTAAACCTAACCCTACCCCATTTCTCCCCTGTAACTGTAACAAAGTGAGTGTAATACTATATATATAGATATATAGGAAAACACAGTAAACGTAACAAAGTGAGCAAAATAAAGCATGTTCAAGAGCATTCTAATGACCCACAGAGGTTCTCAACCCTAACCCTAACCCTAACCCTAACCCTAACCCTAACCCATTTCTCCCCTGTAACTGTAACAAAGTGAGTGCAACACTATATATATATATATATATAGGAAAACACAGTAAATGTAACAAAGTGAGCAAAATAAAGCATGTTCAAGAGCATTCTAATGACCCACAGAGGTTCTCAACCCTAACCCTAACCCTAACCCTAACCCTAACACTAACCCTAACCCATTTCTCCCCTGTAACTGTAACAAAGTGAGTGTAATACTATATGTATATATATATACAGGAAAACAGAGGAAACGTAACAAAGTGAGCAAAATAAAACATGTTCAAGAGCATTCTAATGACCCACAGAGGTTCTCAACCCTAACCCTAACCCTAACCCTAACCCTAACCCTAAACCTAACCCTAACCCTAACCCATTTCTCCCCTGTAACTGTAACAAAGTGAGTGTAATACTATATATATAGATATACAGGAAAACACAGGAAACGTAACAAAGTGATCAAAATAAAGCATGTTCAAGAGCATTCTAATGACCAGCAGAGGTTCTCAAGCCTAACCCTAACCCTAACCCTAACCCTAACCCTAACCCTAACCCTACCCCATTTCTCCCCTGTAACTGTAACAAAGCGAGTGTAATACTATATATATAGATATATAGGAAAACACAGTAAACGTAACAAAGTGAGCAAAATAAAGTATGTTCAAGAGCATTCTAATGACCCACAGAGGTTCTCAACCCCAACCCTAACCCTAACCCTAACCCTAACCCTAACCCATTTCTCCCCTGTAACTGTAACAAAGTGAGTGCAACACTATATATATAGATATATAGGAAAACACAGTAAATGTAACAAAGTGAGCAAATTAAAGCATGCTCAAGAGCATTCTAATAACCCACAGAAGTACTCAACCCTAACCCTAACCCTAACCCTAACCCTAACCCTAAACCTAAACCTAACCCTAACCCATTTCTCCCCTGTAACTGTAACAAAGTGAGTGTAATACTATATATATAGATATATAGGAAAACACAGTAAACGTAACAAAGTGAGCAAAATAAAGCATGTTCAAGAGCATTCTAATGACCCACAGAGGTTCTAACCCTAACCCTAACCCTAACCCTAACCCTAACCCTAACCCTAACCCTAACCCATTTCTCCCCTGTAACTGTAACAAAGTGAGTGTAATACTATATATATAGATATATAGGAAAACACAGTAAATGTAACAAAGTGAGCAAAATAAAGCATGTTCAAGAGCATTCTAATGACCCACAGAGGTCAACCCTAACCCTCAACCCTAACCCTAACCCTAACCCTAACCCTAACCCTAACCCATTTCTCCCCTGTAACTGTAACAAAGTGAGTGTAATACTATATATATATATATATAGGAAAACACAGGAAACGTAACAAAGTGAGCAAAATAAAACATGTTCAAGAGCATTCTAATGACCCACAGAGGTAACCCTAACCCTAACCCTAACCCTAACCCTAACCCTAACCCTAACTGAACCTAACCCTAACCCATTTCTCCCCTGTAACTGTAACAAAGTGAGTGTAATACTATATGTATATATATATACAGGAAAACAGAGGAAACGTAACAAAGTGATCAAAATAAAGCATGTTCAAGAGGATTCTAATGACCCACAGAGGTTCTCAACCCTAACCCTAACCCTAACCCTAACCGTGAACCTAACCCTACCCCATTTCTCCCCTCTAACTGTAACAAAGCGAGTGTAATACTATATATATAGATATATAGGAAAACACAGTAAACGTAACAAAGTGAGCAAAATAAAGTATGTTCAAGAGCATTCTAATGACCCACAGAGGTTCTCAACCCCAACCCTAACCCTAACCCTAACCCTAACCCTAACCCATTTCTCCCCTGTAACTGTAACAAAGTGAGTGCAACACTATATATATAGATATATAGGAAAACACAGTAAATGTAACAAAGTGAGCAAAATAAAGCATGTTCAAGAGCATTCTAATGACCCACAGAGGTACTCAACCCTAACCCTAACCCTAACCCTAACACTAACCCTAACCCATTTCTCCCCTGTAACTGTAACAAAGTGAGTGTAATACTATATATATATATATACAGGAAAACACAGTAAACGTAACAAAGTGAGCAAAATAAAACATGTTCAAGAGCATTCTAATGACCCACAGAGGTTCTCTAACCCTAACCCTAACCCTAACCCTAACCCTAACCCTAACCCTAACCCTAACCCATTTCTCCCCTGTAACTGTAACAAAGTGAGTGTAATACTATATGTATATATATATACAGGAAAACAGAGGAAACATAACAAAGTGATCAAAATAAAGCATGTTCAAGAGGATTCTAATGACCCACAGAGGTACTCAACCCTAACCCTAACCCTAACCCTAACCCTAACACTAACCCTACCCCATTTCTCCCCTCTAACTGTAACAAAGCGAGTGTAATACTATATGTATATATATATACAGGAAAACACAGTAAACGTAACAAAGTGAGCAAAATAAAGTATGTTCAAGAGCATTCTAATGACCCACAGAGGTACCCAACCCTAACCCTAACCCTAACCCTAACCCTAACCCATTTCTCCCCTGTAACTGTAACAAAGTGAGTGCAACACTATATATATAGATATATAGGAAAACACAGTAAATGTAACAAAGTGAGCAAAATAAAGCATGTTCAAGAGCATTCTAATGACCCACAGAGGTACTCAACCCTAACCCTAACCCTAACCCTAACCCTAACCCTAACCCATTTCTCCCCTGTAACTGTAACAAAGTGAGTGTAATACTATATGTATATATATATACAGGAAAACAGAGGAAACGTAACAAAGTGAGCAAAATAAAACATGTTCAAGAGCATTCTAATGACCCACAGAGGTTCTCAACCCTAACCCTAACCCTAACCCTAACCCTAACCCTAACCCTAAACCTAAACCTAACCCTAACCCATTTCTCCCCTGTAACTGTAACAAAGTGAGTGTAATACTATATGTATATATATATACAGGAAAACAGAGGAAACGTAACAAAGTGAGCAAAATAAAACATGTTCAAGAGCATTCTAATGACCCACAGAGGTTCTCAACCCTAACCCTAACCCTAACCCTAACCCTAAACCTAACCCTAACCCTAACCCATTTCTCCCCTGTAACTGTAACAAAGTGAGTGTAATACTATATGTATATATATATACAGGAAAACAGAGGAAACGTAACAAAGTGATCAAAATAAAGCATGTTCAAGAGGATTCTAATGACCCACAGAGGTTCTCAACCCTAACCCTAACCCTAACCCTAACCCTAACCGTAAACCTAACCCTACCCCATTTC
>NW_026916340.1:22500-25000 GCF_034315485.1 Pezoporus occidentalis
CCCTAACCCTAACACTAACCCTAACCCATTTCTCCCCTGTAACTGTAACAAAGTGAGTGTAATACTATATGTATATATATATACAGGAAAACAGAGGAAACGTAACAAAGTGAGCAAAATAAAACATGTTCAAGAGCATTCTAATGACCCACAGAGGTTCTCTAACCCTAACCCTAACCCTAACCCTAACCCTAAACCTAACCCTAACCCTAACCCATTTCTCCCCTGTAACTGTAACAAAGTGAGTGTAATACTATATGTATATATATATACAGGAAAACAGAGGAAACGTAACAAAGTGATCAAAATAAAGCATGTTCAAGAGGATTCTAATGACCCACAGAGGTTCTCAACCCTAACCCTAACCCTAACCCTAACCCTAACCGTAAACCTAACCCTACCCCATTTCTCCCCTCTAACTGTAACAAAGCGAGTGTAATACTATATATCTAGATATATAGGAAAACACAGTAAACGTAACAAAGTGAGCAAAATAAAGTATGTTCAAGAGCATTCTAATGACCCACAGAGGTTCTCAACCCCAACCCTAACCCTAACCCTAACCCTAACCCTAACCCATTTCTCCCCTGTAACTGTAACAAAGTGAGTGCAACACTATATATATAGATATATAGGAAAACACAGTAAATGTAACAAAGTGAGCAAAATAAAGCATGTTCAAGAGCATTCTAATGACCCACAGAGGTACTCAACCCTAACCCTAACCCTAACCCTAACACTAACCCTAACCCATTTCTCCCCTGTAACTGTAACAAAGTGAGTGTAATACTATATGTATATATATATACAGGAAAACAGAGGAAACGTAACAAAGTGAGCAAAATAAAACATGTTCAAGAGCATTCTAATGACCCACAGAGGTTCTCAACCCTAACCCTAACCCTAACCCTAACCCTAACCCTAAACCTAACCCTAACCCTAACCCATTTCTCCCCTGTAACTGTAACAAAGTGAGTGTAATACTATATGTATATATATATACAGGAAAACAGAGGAAACATAACAAAGTGATCAAAATAAAGCATGTTCAAGAGGATTCTAATGACCCACAGAGGTTCTCAACCCTAACCCTAACCCTAACCCTAACCCTAGCCCTAACCCTAAACCTAACCCTACCCCATTTCTCCCCTCTAACTGTAACAAAGCGAGTGTAATACTATATATATAGATATATAGGAAAACACAGTAAACGTAACAAAGTGAGCAAAATAAAGTATGTTCAAGAGCATTCTAATGACCCACAGAGGTTCTCAACCCCAACCCTAACCCTAACCCTAACCCTAACCCTAACCCATTTCTCCCCTGTAACTGTAACAAAGTGAGTGCAACACTATATATATAGATATATAGGAAAACACAGTAAATGTAACAAAGTGAGCAAAATAAAGCATGTTCAAGAGCATTCTAATGACCCACAGAGGTACTCAACCCTAACCTAACCCTAACCCTAACCCTAACCCTAACCCTAACCCATTTCTCCCCTGTAACTGTAACAAAGTGAGTGTAATACTATATGTATATATATATACAGGAAAACAGAGGAAACGTAACAAAGTGAGCAAAATAAAACATGTTCAAGAGCATTCTAATGACCCACAGAGGTTCAACCCTCAACCCTAACCCTAACCCTAACCCTAACCCTAACCCTAAACCTAACCCTAACCCTAACCCATTTCTCCCCTGTAACTGTAACAAAGTGAGTGTAATACTATATATATATATATATAGGAAAACAGAGGAAACGTAACAAAGTGAGCAAAATAAAGCATGTTCAAGAGCATTCTAATGACCCACAGAGGTTCTCAACCCTAACCCTAACCCTAACCCTAACCCTAACCGTAAACCTAACCCTAACCCATTTCTCCCCTGTAACTGTAACAAAGTGAGTGTAATACTATATATATATATATAGGAAAACACAGTAAACGTAACAAAGTGAGCAAAATAAAACATGTTCAAGAGCATTCTAATGACCCACAGAGGTTCTCAACCCCTAACCCTAACCCTAACCCTAACCCTAACCCTAACCCATTTCTCCCCTGTAACTGTAACAAAGTGAGTGTAATACTATATATATATATATATAGGAAAACACAGTAAATGTAACAAAGTGAGCAAAATAAAGCATGTTCAAGAGCATTCTAATGACCCACAGAGGTACTCAACCCTAACCCTAACCCTAACCCTAACACTAACCCTAACCCATTTCTCCCCTGTAACTGTAACAAAGTGAGTGTAATACTATATGTATATATATATACAGGAAAACAGAGGAAACGTAACAAAGTGATCAAAATAAAACATGTTCAAGAGCATTCTAATGACCCACAGAGGTTCTAACCCTAACCCTAACCCTAACCCTAACCCTAACCCTAACCCTAACCCTAACCCTAACCCATTTCTCCCCTGTAACTGTAACAAAGTGAGTGTAATACTATATGTATATATATATACAGGAAAACACAGGAAACGTAACAAA
>NW_026916341.1:0-17159 GCF_034315485.1 Pezoporus occidentalis
AAAGCTGGCACTCAGATTCTTCAGCACACAGTCAGCTTTATAATGGTGCCTCCATCATTGCTGTCACTGCTCACTTTCATACCTGAAAGAGAGTTTGAATGAAACCTCTTCGAAGCCTGCACTCTGCTGCCCAGTAACGCAGTGCGTAGATGCAGAAGGTTTGGCTTCTGTTCTCACAGCCGAAGAGGCAGGAGGGAAAGGTGGTGCTAGTGATCTTCAGAACAGAGTCAGCTTTGCAACACTATATCCATCCTTACTCTCAGGGCTCACTTTCCTACGTGAGTTTGCATTTGAATGCTACCTCTCAGGAGCTTGCTGTCTGCTGCCCAGCAGCACACTGAGTAGAGCACGAACTTTTGGCCTCTGTTCTCACAGCCGAAGAGCCAGGAGGGAAAGCTGGGGCTGGGAATCTTCAGCACACAGTCAGCTTTGCAACGGAGTCACCATCTGTGCTGTCTCTCCTAGCTTTCAAACCTAAAAGTGCATTTGAATGCAAGATCTCCAGAGCCTGCTCTCGGCTGCCCAGCAGCATAGTGAGTGGAGCACCAACGTTTGGGTTCTGCTCCCACAGTAGAAGAGCCAGGAGGGAAAGATCGTGCTGGGCCTCTTCAGCACACAGTCAGCTTTACAAGGGTGTCAGCATCATGCCTGTTCACTGATCACTTTTATACGTAAAAGTCTATTTGAATTGTACCTCTCCGGAGCTTGCTCTAGGGGACCCAGGAGCACAGCGAGGAGGGCACGAACGTTTGCCCTCTGTTCCCACAGCCGAAGACGAATGAAAAAAGGTGGTGCTGGGCCTCTTCAGCAACCAGCTTTGCAACGGTGCCTCCATCATTGCAGTTTCTCCTCGGTTTAATGCCTAAAAGACAATTTGAATAAAACCTGGAGGTCTCTCTCAGCTGCCCAGCAGCACAGTGAGTAGAGCACGAACGTTTGGCCTCTGCTCCCACATTAGAAGAGAAAAAAGGGAAAGCTGGTGCTGGGATTCTTCAGCACACAGTCAGCTTTACAACGGTGCCTCCATCATTGCTGTCTCTGCTCACTTTCATACCTGAAAGAGAGTTTGAATGAATCCTCTCGGAAGCCTGCCCTCTGCTGCCCAGCAGCACTCTGAGGAGATCATGAACGTCTGGCCTCTGCTCCCACAGCAGAAGAGCCAGGAGAGAAAGCTGCTTCTGGCAATCTTCAGCACATAGTCAGCTTTGCAACTTTGTCATCAGCAGTGCTGTGGCTCCTCGGTTTCATAGCTAAAAGTTCATTTGAGTCGTACCTCTCCGGATGGTGTCTAAGCTGCCCAGCAGCACAGGGAGTAGAGCACAAACGTTTGGCCTCTGCTCACACAGCCGAAGAGCCAGGCGTGAAAGCTTGTGCTACTAATCTTCAGCACACAGTCAGCTTTGCAAAGGTGCCTCCATTACTGGTGTCACTGCCCACTTTCAACAGGAAAAACCTCTGAATGCATTCGCTCCAGAGCCTGCTCTCGCCTGCGCAGCAGCACTCTGAGTAGAGCATGAACTTTTGGCCTCTGCTCCCACAGCAGAAGAGCCGGGAGGGAAAGCTGGGGCTGGCATTCTTCAGCACACAATGAGCTTTGCAACGGTGCCTCCATCATTGCTTTCACTGCTCACTTTCATACCTGAAAGAGAGTTTGAATGAAACCTCTTCGAAGCCTGCACTCTGCTGCCCAGTAACGCAGTGCGTAGATGCAGAAGGTTTGGCTTCTGTTCTCACAGCCGAAGAGGCAGGAGGGAAAGGTGGTGCTAGTGATCTTCAGAACAGAGTCAGCTTTGCAACACTATATCCATCCTTACTCTCAGGGCTCACTTTCATACGTGAGTTTGCATTTGAATGCTACCTCTCAGGAGCTTGCTGTCTGCTGCCCAGCAGCACACTGAGTAGAGCACGAACTTTTGGCCTCTGTTCTCACAGTCGAAGAGCCAGGATTGAAAGCTGGGGCTGGGAATCTTCAGCACACAGTCAGCTTTGCAACGGAGTCACCATCTGTGCTGTCTCTCCTAGCTTTCAAACCTAAAAGTGCATTTGAATGCAAGCTCTCCAGAGCCTGCTCTCGGCTGCCCAGCAGCATAGTGAGTAGAGCACCAATGTTTGGGTTCTGCTCCCACAGCAGAAGAGCCAGGAGGGAAAGCTGGCACTCAGATTCTTCAGCACACAGTCAGCTTTACAACAGTGCCTCCATCATTGCTGTCACTGCTCACTTTCATACCTGAAAGAGAGTTTGAATGAAACCTCTTCGAAGCCTGCACTCTGCTGCCCAGTAACGCAGTGCGTAGATGCAGAAGGTTTGGCTTCTGTTCTCACAGCCGAAGAGGCAGGAGGGAAAGGTGGTGCTAGTGATCTTCAGAACAGAGTCAGCTTTGCAACACTATATCCATCCTTACTCTCAGGGCTCACTTTCATACGTGAGTTTGCATTTGAATGCTACCTCTCAGGAGCTTGCTGTCTGCTGCCCAGCAGCACACTGAGTAGAGCACGAACTTTTGGCCTCTGTTCTCACAGTCGAAGAGCCAGGATTGAAAGCTGGGGCTGGGAATCTTCAGCACACAGTCAGCTTTGCAACGGAGTCACCATCTGTGCTGTCTCTCCTAGCTTTCAAACCTAAAAGTGCATTTGAATGCAAGCTCTCCAGAGCCTGCTCTCGGCTGCCCAGCAGCATAGTGAGTAGAGCACCAATGTTTGGGTTCTGCTCCCACAGCAGAAGAGCCAGGAGGGAAAGCTGGCACTCAGATTCTTCAGCACACAGTCAGCTTTACAACAGTGCCTCCATCATTGCTGTCACTGCTCACTTTCATACCTGAAAGAGTTTGAATGAAACCTCTTCGAAGCCTGCACTCTGCTGCCCAGCAACGCAGTGCGTAGATGCAGAAGGTTTGGCTTCTGTTCTCACAGCCGAAGAGGCAGGAGGGAAAGGTGGTGCTAGTGATCTTCAGAACAGAGTCAGCTTTGCAACACTATGTCCATCCTTACTCTCAGGGCTCACTTTCCTACGTGAGTTTGCATTTGAATGCTACCTCTCAGGAGCTTGCTGTCTGCTGCCCAGCAGCACACTGAGTAGAGCACGAACTTTTGGCCTCTGTTCTCACAGCCGAAGAGCCAGGAGGGAAAGCTGGGGCTGGGAATCTTCAGCACACAGTCAGCTTTGCAACGGAGTCACCATCTGTGCTGTCTCTCCTAGCTTTCAAACCTAAAAGTGCATTTGAATGCAAGATCTCCAGAGCCTGCTCTCGGCTGCCCAGCAGCATAGTGAGTGGAGCACCAACGTTTGGGTTCTGCTCCCACAGTAGAAGAGCCAGGAGGGAAAGATCGTGCTGGGCCTCTTCAGCACACAGTCAGCTTTACAAGGGTGTCAGCATCATGCCTGTTCACTGATCACTTTTATACGTAAAAGTCTATTTGAATTGTACCTCTCCGGAGCTTGCTCTAGGGGACCCAGGAGCACAGCGAGGAGGGCACGAACGTTTGCCCTCTGTTCCCACAGCCGAAGACGAATGAAAAAAAGGTGGTGCTGGGCCTCTTCAGCATCCAGCTTTGCAACGGTGCCTCCATCATTGCAGTTTCTCCTCGGTTTAATGCCTAAAAGACAATTTGAATAAAAACTGGAGGTCACTCTCAGCTGCACAGCAGCGCAGTGAGTAGAGCACGAACGTTTGGCCTCTGCTCCCACAGCAGAAGAGCCAGGAGGGAAAGCTGGTGCTGGCATTCTTCAGCACACAGTCAGCTTTACAACGGTGCCTCCATCATTGCTTTCACTGCTCACTTTCATACCTGAAAGAGAGTTTGAATGAAACCTCACCGAAGCCTGCACTCTGCTGCCCAGCAACGCAGTGCGTAGATGCAGAAGGTTTGGCTTCTGTTCTCACAGCCGAAGAGGCAGGAGGGAAAGGTGGTGCTAGTGATCTTCAGAACAGAGTCAGCTTTGCAACACTATGTCCATCCTTACTCTCAGGGCTCACTTTCCTACGTGAGTTTGCATTTGAATGCTACCTCTCAGGAGCTTGCTGTCTGCTGCCCAGCAGCACACTGAGTAGAGCACAAACTTTTGGCCTCTTTTCTCACAGCCGAAGAGCCAGGAGGGAAAGCTGGGGCTGGGAATCTTCAGCACACAGTCAGCTTTGCAACGGAGTCACCATCTGTGCTGTCTCTCCAGCTTTCAAACCTAAAAGTGCATTTGAATGCAACCTCTCCAGAGCCTGCTCTCGGCTGCCCAGCAGCATAGTGAGTAGAGCACCAATGTTTGGGTTCTGCTCCCACAGTAGAAGAGCCAGGAGGGAAAGCTGGCACTCGGATTCTTCAGCACACAGTCAGCTTTACAACAGTGCCTCCATCATTGCTGTCACTGCTCACTTTCATACCTGAAAGAGTTTGAATGAAACCTCTTCGAAGCCTGCACTCTGCTGCCCAGCAACGCAGTGCGTAGATGCAGAAGGTTTGGCTTCTGTTCTCACAGCCGAAGAGCCAGGAGGGAAAGCTGGGGCTGGGAATCTTCAGCACACAGTCAGCTTTGCAACGGAGTCACCATCGGTGATCTCTGAGCTTTCAAACCTAAAAGTGCATTTGAATGCAAGATCTCCAGAGCCTGCTCTCGGCTGCCCAGCAGCATAGTGAGTAGAGCACCAATGTTTGGGTTCTGCTCCCACAGTAGAAGAGCCAGGAGGGAAAGATCGTGCTGGGCCTCTTCAGCACACAGTCAGCTTTACAAGGGTGTCAGCATCATGCCTGTTCACTGCTCACTTTCATACGTAAAAGTCTATTTGAATTGTACCTCTCCGGGGCTTGCTCTAGGGGACCCAGGAGCACAGCGAGGAGGGCACGAACGTTTGCCCTCTGTTCCCACAGCCGAAGACGAATGAAAAAAAGGTGGTGCTGGGCCTCTTCAGCATCCAGCTTTGCAACGGTGCCTCCATCATTGCAGTTTCTCCTCGGTTTAATGCCTAAAAGACAATTTGAATAAAAACTGGAGGTCACTCTCAGCTGCACAGCAGCGCAGTGAGTAGAGTACGAACGTTTGGCCTCTGCTCCCACATTAGAAGAGAAAAAAGGGAAAGCTGGTGCTGGCATTCTTCAGCACACAGTCAGCTTTACAACGGTGCCTCCATCATTGCTTTCACTGCTCACTTTCATACCTGAAAGAGAGTTTGAATGAAACCTCACCGAAGCCTGCACTCTGCTGCCCAGCAACGCAGTGCGTAGATGCAGAAGGTTTGGCTTCTGTTCTCACAGCCGAAGAGGCAGGAGGGAAAGGTGGTGCTAGTGATCTTCAGAACAGAGTCAGCTTTGCAACACTATGTCCATCCTTACTCTCAGGGCTCACTTTCCTACGTGAGTTTGCATTTGAATGCTACCTCTCAGGAGCTTGCTGCCTGCTGCCCAGCAGCACACTGAGTAGAGCACAAACTTTTGGCCTCTGTTCTCACAGCCGAAGAGCCAGGAGGGAAAGCTGGGGCTGGGAATCTTCAGCACACAGTCAGCTTTGCAACGGAGTCACCATCTGTGCTGTCTCTCCTAGCTTTCAAACCTAAAAGTGAGATCTCCAGAGCCTGCTCTCGGCTGCCCAGCAGCATAGTGAGGGGAGCACCAACGTTTGGGTTCTGCTCCCACAGTAGAAGAGCCAGGAGGGAAAGATCGTGCAGGGCCTCTTCAGCACACAGTCCGCTTTACAAGGGTGCCTCCATCATTGCATCGGTTTAATGCCTAAAAGACAATTTGAATAAAAACTGGAGGTCACTCTCAGCTGCACAGCAGCGCAGTGAGTAGAGTCACTTTCCCACATTAGAAGAGAAAAAAGGGAAAGTCAGCACACAGTCAGCTTTACAACGGTGCCTCCATCATTGCTTTCACTGCTCACTTTCATACCTGAAAGAGAGTTTGAATGAAACCTCACCGAAGCCTGCACTCAGCTGACAGCAAGCTCCTGAGAGGTAGCATTCAAATGCAAACTCACGTAGGAAAGTGAGCCCTGAGAGTAAGGATGGACATAGTGTTGCAAAGCTGACTCTGTTCTGAAGATCACTAGCACCACCTTTCCCTCCTGCCTCTTCGGCTGTGAGAACAGAAGCCAAACCTTCTGCATCTACGCACTGCGTTACTGGGCAGCAGAGTGCAGGCTTCGAAGAGGTTTCATTCAAACTCTCTTTCAGGTATGAAAGTGAGCAGTGAAAGCAATGATGGAGGCACCGTTGCAAAGCTCATTGTGTGCTGAAGAATGCCAGCCCCAGCTTTCCCTCCCGGCTCTTCTGCTGTGGGAGCAGAGGCCAAAAGTTCATGCTCTACTCAGAGTGCTGCTGCGCAGGCGAGAGCAGGCTCTGGAGCGAATGCATTCAGAGGTTTTTCCTGTTGAAAGTGGGCAGTGACACCAGTAATGGAGGCACCTTTGCAAAGCTGACTGTGTGCTGAAGATTAGTAGCACAAGCTTTCACGCCTGGCTCTTCGGCTGTGTGAGCAGAGGCCAAACGTTTGTGCTCTACTCCCTGTGCTGCTGGGCAGCTTAGACACCATCCGGAGAGGTACGACTCAAATGAACTTTTAGCTATGAAACCGAGGAGCCACAGCACTGCTGATGACAAAGTTGCAAAGCTGACTATGTGCTGAAGATTGCCAGAAGCAGCTTTCTCTCCTGGCTCTTCTGCTGTGGGAGCAGAGGCCAGACGTTCATGATCTCCTCAGAGTGCTGCTGGGCAGCAGAGGGCAGGCTTCCGAGAGGATTCATTCAAACTCTCTTTCAGGTATGAAAGTGAGCAGAGACAGCAATGATGGAGGCACCGTTGTAAAGCTGACTGTGTGCTGAAGAATCCCAGCACCAGCTTTCCCTTTTTTCTCTTCTAATGTGGGAGCAGAGGCCAAACGTTCGTGCTCTACTCACTGTGCTGCTGGGCAGCTGAGAGAGACCTCCAGGTTTTATTCAAATTGTCTTTTAGGCATTAAACCGAGGAGAAACTGCAATGATGGAGGCACCGTTGCAAAGCTGGGTGCTGAAGAGGCCCAGCACCAGCTTTTTTCATTCGTCTTCGGCTGTGGGAACAGAGGGCAAACGTTCGTGCCCTCCTCGCTGTGCTCCTGGGTCCCCTAGAGCAAGCCCCGGAGAGGTACAATTCAAATAGACTTTTACTTATGAAAGTGAGCAGTGAACAGGCATGATGCTGACACCCTTGTAAAGCTGACTGTGTGCTGAAGAGGCCCAGCACGATCTTTCCCTCCTGGCTCTTCTACTGTGGGAGCAGAACCCAAACGTTGGTGCTCCACTCACTATGCTGCTGGGCAGCCGAGAGCAGGCTCTGGAGATCTTGCATTCAAATGCACTTTTAGGTTTGAAAGCTAGGAGAGACAGCACAGATGGTGACTCCGTTGCAAAGCTGACTGTGTGCTGAAGATTCCCAGCCCCAGCTTTCCCTCCTGGCTCTTCGGCTGTGAGAACAGAGGCCAAAAGTTCGTGCTCTACTCAGTGTGCTGCTGGGCAGCAGGCAGCAAGCTCCTGAGAGGTAGCATTCAAATGCAAACTCACGTATGAAAGTGAGCCCTGAGAGTAAGGATGGACATAGTGTTGCAAAGCTGACTCTGTTCTGAAGATCACTAGCACCACCTTTCCCTCCTGCCTCTTCGGCTGTGAGAACAGAAGCCAAACCTTCTGCATCTACGCACTGCGTTGCTGGGCAGCAGAGTGCACGTTTCGGAGAGGTTTCATTCAAACTCACTTTCAGGTATGAAAGTGAGCAGTGAAAGCAATGATGGAGGCACCGTTGCAAAGCTGACTGTGTGCTGAAGAATGCCAGCACCAGCTTTCCCTCCTGGCTCTTCTGCTGTGGGAGCAGAAGGCCAAAAGTTCATGCTCTACTCACTGTGCTGCTGCGCAGCCGAGAGCAGGCTCTGGAGCGAATGCATTCAGAGGTTTTTCCTGTTGAAAGTGGGCAGTGACACCAGGAATGGAGGCACCTTTGCAAAGCTGACTGTGTGCTGAAGATTAGTAGCACAAGCTTTCACGCCTGGCTCTTCGGCTGTGTGAGCAGAGGCCAAACGTTTGTGCTCTACTCCCTGTGCTGCTGGGCAGCTTAGACACCATCCGGAGAGGTACGACTCAAATGAACTTTTAGCTATGAAACCGAGGAGCCACAGCACTGCTGGTGACAAAGTTGCAAAGCTGACTATGTGCTGAAGATTGCCAGAAGCAGCTTTCTCTCCTGGCTCTTCTGCTGTGGGAGCAGAGGCCAGACGTTCATGATCTCCTCAGAGTGCTGCTGGGCAGCAGAGGGCAGGCTTCCGAGAGGATTCATTCAAACTCTCTTTCAGGTATGAAAGTGAGCAGAGACAGCAATGATGGAGGCACCGTTGTAAAGCTGACTGTGTGCTGAAGAATCCCAGCACCAGCTTTCCCTTTTTTCTCTTCTAATGTGGGAGCAGAGGCCAAACGTTCGTGCTCTACTCACTGTGCTGCTGGGCAGCTGAGAGAGACCTCCAGGTTTTATTCAAATTGTCTTTTAGGCATTAAACCGAGGAGAAACTGCAATGATGGACGCACCGTTGCAAAGCTGGGTGCTGAAGAGGCCCAGCACCACCTTTTTTTCATTCGTCTTCGGCTGTGGGAACAGAGGGCAAACGTTCGTGCCCTCCTCGCTGTGCTGCTCCTGGGTCCCCTAGAGCAAGCTCCGGAGAGGTACAATTCAAATAGACTTTTACGTATAAAAGTGATCAGTGAACAGGCATGATGCTGACACCCTTGTAAAGCTGACTGTGTGCTGAAGAGGCCCAGCACGATCTTTCCCTCCTGGCTCTTCTACTGTGGGAGCAGAACCCAAACGTTGGTGCTCCCCTCACTATGCTGCTGGGCAGCCGAGAGCAGGCTCTGGAGATCTTGCATTCAAATGCACTTTTAGGTTTGAAAGCTAGGAGAGACAGCACAGATGGTGACTCCGTTGCAAAGCTGACTGTGTGCTGAAGAATGCCAGCCCCAGCTTTCCCTCCTGGCTCTTCGGCTGTGAGAACAGAGGCCAAAAGTTTGTGCTCTACTCAGTGTGCTGCTGGGCAGCAGACAGCAAGCTCCTGAGAGGTAGCATTCAAATGCAAACTCACGTAGGAAAGTGAGCCCTGAGAGTAAGGATGGACATAGTGGTGCAAAGCTGACTCTGTTCTGAAGATCACTAGCACCACCTTTCCCTCCTGCCTCTTCGGCTGTGAGAACAGAAGCCAAACCTTCTGCATCTACGCACTGCGTTGCTGGGCAGCAGAGTGCAGGCTTCGAAGAGGTTTCATTCAAACTCTTTCAGGTATGAAAGTGAGCAGTGACAGCAATGATGGAGGCACTGTTGTAAAGCTGACTGTGTGCTGAAGAATCCGAGTGCCAGCTTTCCCTCCTGGCTCTTCTAATGTGGGAGCAGAACCCAAACATTGGTGCTCTACTCACTATGCTCCTGGGCAGCCGAGAGCAGGCTCTGGAGAGCTTGCATTCAAATGCACTTTTAGGTTTGAAAGCTAGGAGAGACAGCACAGATGGTGACTCCGTTGCAAAGCTGACTGTGTGCTGAAGATTCCCAGCCCCAGCTTTCCCTCCCGGCTCTTCGGCTGTGAGAACAGAGGCCAAAAGTTCATGCTCTACTCAGAGTGCTGCTGCGCAGGCGAGAGCAGGCTCTGGAGCGAATGCATTCAGAGGTTTTTCCTGTTGAAAGTGGGCAGTGACACCAGTAATGGAGGCACCTTTGCAAATCTGACTGTGTGCTGAAGATTAGTAGCACAAGCTTTCACTCCTGGCTCTTCGGCTGTGTGAGCAGAGGCCAAACGTTTGTGCTCTACTCACAGTGCTGCTGGGCAGCTTAGACACCCTCCAGGGAGGTACGACTCAAATGAACTTTTAGCTATGAAACCGAGGAGCCACAGCACTGCTGATGACAAAGTTGCAAAGCTGACTATGTGCTGAAGATTGCCAGAAGCAGCTTTCTCTCCTGGCTCTTCTGCTGTGGGAGCAGAGGCCAGACGTTCATGATCTCCTCAGAGTGCTGCTGGGCAGCAGAGGGCAGGCTTCCGAGAGGATTCATTCAAACTCTCTTTCAGGTATGAAAGTGAGCAGAGACAGCAATGATGGAGGCACCGTTGTAAAGCTGACTGTGTGCTGAAGAATCCCAGCACCAGCTTTCCCTTTTTTCTCTTCTAATGTGGGAGCAGAGGCCAAACGTTCGTGCTCTACTCACTGTGCTGCTGGGCAGCTGAGAGAGACCTCCAGGTTTTATTCAAATTGTCTTTTAGGCATTAAACCGAGGAGAAACTGCAATGATGGAGGCACCGTTGCAAAGCTGGGTGCTGAAGAGGCCCAGCACCAGCTTTTTTCATTCGTCTTCGGCTGTGGGAACAGAGGGCAAACGTTCGTGCCCTCCTCGCTGTGCTCCTGGGTCCCCTAGAGCAAGCCCCGGAGAGGTACAATTCAAATAGACTTTTACTTATGAAAGTGAGCAGTGAACAGGCATGATGCTGACACCCTTGTAAAGCTGACTGTGTGCTGAAGAGGCCCAGCACGATCTTTCCCTCCTGGCTCTTCTACTGTGGGAGCAGAACCCAAACGTTGGTGCTCCACTCACTATGCTGCTGGGCAGCCGAGAGCAGGCTCTGGAGATCTTGCATTCAAATGCACTTTTAGGTTTGAAAGCTAGGAGAGACAGCACAGATGGTGACTCCGTTGCAAAGCTGACTGTGTGCTGAAGATTCCCAGCCCCAGCTTTCCCTCCTGGCTCTTCGGCTGTGAGAACAGAGGCCAAAAGTTCGTGCTCTACTCAGTGTGCTGCTGGGCAGCAGGCAGCAAGCTCCTGAGAGGTAGCATTCAAATGCAAACTCACGTATGAAAGTGAGCCCTGAGAGTAAGGATGGACATAGTGTTGCAAAGCTGACTCTGTTCTGAAGATCACTAGCACCACCTTTCCCTCCTGCCTCATCGGCTGTGAGAACAGAAGCCAAACCTTCTGCATCTACGCACTGCGTTGCTGGGCAGCAGAGTGCAGGCTTCGGAGAGGTTTCATTCAAACTCACTTTCAGGTATGAAAGTGAGCAGTGAAAGCAATGATGGAGGCACCGTTGCAAAGCTGACTGTGTGCTGAAGAATGCCAGCACCAGCTTTCCCTCCTGGCTCTTCTGCTGTGGGAGCAGAAGGCCAAAAGTTCATGCTCTACTCACTGTGCTGCTGCGCAGCCGAGAGCAGGCTCTGGAGCGAATGCATTCAGAGGTTTTTCCTGTTGAAAGTGGGCAGTGACACCAGGAATGGAGGCACCTTTGCAAAGCTGACTGTGTGCTGAAGATTAGTAGCACAAGCTTTCACGCCTGGCTCTTCGGCTGTGTGAGCAGAGGCCAAACGTTTGTGCTCTACTCCCTGTGCTGCTGGGCAGCTTAGACACCATCCGGAGAGGTACGACTCAAATGAACTTTTAGCTATGAAACCGAGGAGCCACAGCACTGCTGATGACAAAGTTGCAAAGCTGACTATGTGCTGAAGATTGCCAGAAGCAGCTTTCTCTCCTGGCTCTTCTGCTGTGGGAGCAGAGGCCAGACGTTCATGATCTCCTCAGAGTGCTGCTGGGCAGCAGAGGGCAGGCTTCCGAGAGGATTCATTCAAACTCTCTTTCAGGTATGAAAGTGAGCAGAGACAGCAATGATGGAGGCACCGTTGTAAAGCTGACTGTGTGCTGAAGAATCCCAGCACCAGCTTTCCCTTTTTTCTCTTCTAATGTGGGAGCAGAGGCCAAACGTTCGTGCTCTACTCACTGTGCTGCTGGGCAGCTGAGAGAGACCTCCAGGTTTTATTCAAATTGTCTTTTAGGCATTAAACCGAGGAGAAACTGCAATGATGGAGGCACCGTTGCAAAGCTGGGTGCTGAAGAGGCCCAGCACCACCTTTTTTTCATTCGTCTTCGGCTGTGGGAACAGAGGGCAAACGTTCGTGCCCTCCTCGCTGTGCTCCTGGGTCCCCTAGAGCAAGCTCCGGAGAGGTACAATTCAAATAGACTTTTACGTATGAAAGTGAGCAGTGAACAGGCATGATGCTGACACCCTTGTAAAGCTGACTGTGTGCTGAAGAGGCCCAGCACGATCTTTCCCTCCTGGCTCTTCTACTGTGGGAGCAGAACCCAAACGTTGGTGCTCCACTCACTATGCTGCTGGGCAGCCGAGAGCAGGCTCTGGAGATCTTGCATTCAAATGCACTTTTAGGTTTGAAAGCTAGGAGAGACAGCACAGATGGTGACTCCGTTGCAAAGCTGACTGTGTGCTGAAGATTCCCAGCCCCAGCTTTCCCTCCTGGCTCTTCGGCTGTGAGAACAGAGGCCAAAAGTTTGTGCTCTACTCAGTGTGCTGCTGGGCAGCAGGCAGCAAGCTCCTGAGAGGTAGCATTCAAATGCAAACTCACGTAGGAAAGTGAGCCCTGAGAGTAAGGATGGACATAGTGTTGCAAAGCTGACTCTGTTCTGAAGATCACTAGCACCACCTTTCCCTCCTGCCTCTTCGGCTGTGAGAACAGAAGCCAAACCTTCTGCATCTACGCACTGCGTTGCTGGGCAGCAGAGTGCAGGCTTCGGAGAGGTTTCATTCAAACTCTCTTTCAGGTATGAAAGTGAGCAGTGAAAGCAATGATGGAGGCACCGTTGCAAAGCTCATTGTGTGCTGAAGAATGCCAGCACCAGCTTTCCCTCCCGGCTCTTCTGCTGTGGGAGCAGAGGCCAAAAGTTCATGCTCTACTCAGAGTGCTGCTGCGCAGGCGAGAGCAGGCTCTGGAGCGAATGCATTCAGAGGTTTTTCCTGTTGAAAGTGGGCAGTGACACCAGTAATGGAGGCACCTTTGCAAAGCTGACTGTGTGCTGAAGATTAGTAGCACAAGCTTTCACGCCTGGCTCTTCGGCTGTGTGAGCAGAGGCCAAACGTTTGTGCTCTACTCCCTGTGCTGCTGGGCAGCTTAGACACCATCCGGAGAGGTACGACTCAAATGAACTTTTAGCTATGAAACCGAGGAGCCACAGCACTGCTGATGACAAAGTTGCAAAGCTGACTATGTGCTGAAGATTGCCAGAAGCAGCTTTCTCTCCTGGCTCTTCTGCTGTGGGAGCAGAGGCCAGACGTTCATGATCTCCTCAGAGTGCTGCTGGGCAGCAGAGGGCAGGCTTCCGAGAGGATTCATTCAAACTCTCTTTCAGGTATGAAAGTGAGCAGAGACAGCAATGATGGAGGCACCGTTGTAAAGCTGACTGTGTGCTGAAGAATCCCAGCACCAGCTTTCCCTTTTTTCTCTTCTAATGTGGGAGCAGAGGCCAAACGTTCGTGCTCTACTCACTGTGCTGCTGGGCAGCTGAGAGAGACCTCCAGGTTTTATTCAAATTGTCTTTTAGGCATTAAACCGAGGAGAAACTGCAATGATGGAGGCACCGTTGCAAAGCTGGGTGCTGAAGAGGCCCAGCACCACCTTTTTTTCATTCGTCTTCGGCTGTGGGAACAGAGGGCAAACGTTCGTGCCCTCCTCGCTGTGCTCCTGGGTCCCCTAGAGCAAGCTCCGGAGAGGTACAATTCAAATAGACTTTTACGTATAAAAGTGATCAGTGAACAGGCATGATGCTGACACCCTTGTAAAGCTGACTGTGTGCTGAAGAGGCCCAGCACGATCTTTCCCTCCTGGCTCTTCTACTGTGGGAGCAGAACCCAAACGTTGGTGCTCCACTCACTATGCTGCTGGGCAGCCGAGAGCAGGCTCTGGAGATCTTGCATTCAAATGCACTTTTAGGTTTGAAAGCTAGGAGAGACAGCACAGATGGTGACTCCGTTGCAAAGCTGACTGTGTGCTGAAGATTCCCAGCCCCAGCTTTCCCTCCTGGCTCTTCGGCTGTGAGAACAGAGGCCAAAAGTTCGTGCTCTACTCAGTGTGCTGCTGGGCAGCAGACAGCAAGCTCCTGAGAGGTAGCATTCAAATGCAAACTCACGTAGGAAAGTGAGCCCTGAGAGTAAGGATGGATATAGTGTTGCAAAGCTGACTCTGTTCTGAAGATCACTAGCACCACCTTTCCCTCCTGCCTCTTCGGCTGTGAGAACAGAAGCCAAACCTTCTGCATCTACGCACTGCGTTACTGGGCAGCAGAGTGCAGGCTTCGAAGAGGTTTCATTCAAACTCTCTTTCAGGTATGAAAGTGAGCAGTGAAAGCAATGATGGAGGCACCGTTGCAAAGCTCATTGTGTGCTGAAGAATGCCAGCCCCAGCTTTCCCTCCCGGCTCTTCTGCTGTGGGAGCAGAGGCCAAAAGTTCATGCTCTACTCAGAGTGCTGCTGCGCAGGCGAGAGCAGGCTCTGGAGCGAATGCATTCAGAGGTTTTTCCTGTTGAAAGTGGGCAGTGACACCAGTAATGGAGGCACCTTTGCAAAGCTGACTGTGTGCTGAAGATTAGTAGCACAAGCTTTCACTCCTGGCTCTTCGGCTGTGTGAGCAGAGGCCAAACGTTTGTGCTCTACTCCCTGTGCTGCTGGGCAGCTTAGACACCATCCGGAGAGGTACGACTCAAATGAACTTTTAGCTATGAAACCGAGGAGCCACAGCACTGCTGATGACAAAGTTGCAAAGCTGACTATGTGCTGAAGATTGCCAGAAGCAGCTTTCTCTCCTGGCTCTTCTGCTGTGGGAGCAGAGGCCAGACGTTCATGATCTCCTCAGAGTGCTGCTGGGCAGCAGAGGGCAGGCTTCCGAGAGGATTCATTCAAACTCTCTTTCAGGTATGAAAGTGAGCAGAGACAGCAATGATGGAGGCACCGTTGTAAAGCTGACTGTGTGCTGAAGAATCCCAGCACCAGCTTTCCCTTTTTTCTCTTCTAATGTGGGAGCAGAGGCCAAACGTTCGTGCTCTACTCACTGTGCTGCTGGGCAGCTGAGAGAGACCTCCAGGTTTTATTCAAATTGTCTTTTAGGCATTAAACCGAGGAGAAACTGCAATGATGGAGGCACCGTTGCAAAGCTGGTTGCTGAAGAGGCCCAGCACCACCTTTTTTTCATTCGTCTTCGGCTGTGGGAACAGAGGGCAAACGTTCGTGCCCTCCTCGCTGTGCTCCTGGGTCCCCTAGAGCAAGCTCCGGAGAGGTACAATTCAAATAGACTTTTACGTATAAAAGTGATCAGTGAACAGGCATGATGCTGACACCCTTGTAAAGCTGACTGTGTGCTGAAGAGGCCCAGCACGATCTTTCCCTCCTGGCTCTTCTACTGTGGGAGCAGAACCCAAACGTTGGTGCTCCACTCACTATGCTGCTGGGCAGCCGAGAGCAGGCTCTGGAGATCTTGCATTCAAATGCACTTTTAGGTTTGAAAGCTAGGAGAGACAGCACAGATGGTGACTCCGTTGCAAAGCTGACTGTGTGCTGAAGATTCCCAGCCCCAGCTTTCCCTCCTGGCTCTTCGGCTGTGAGAACAGAGGCCAAAAGTTCGTGCTCTACTCAGTGTGCTGCTGGGCAGCAGACAGCAAGCTCCTGAGAGGTAGCATTCAAATGCAAACTCACGTAGGAAAGTGAGCCCTGAGAGTAAGGATGGATGGACATAGTGTTGCAAAGCTGACTCTGTTCTGAAGATCACTAGCACCACCTTTCCCTCCTGCCTCTTCGGCTGTGAGAACAGAAGCCAAACCTTCTGCATCTACGCACTGCGTTGCTGGGCAGCAGAGTGCAGGCTTCGAAGAGGTTTCATTCAAACTCTTTCAGGTATGAAAGTGAGCAGTGACAGCAATGATGGAGGCACTGTTGTAAAGCTGACTGTGTGCTGAAGAATCTGAGTGCCAGCTTTCCCTCCTGGCTCTTCTGCTGTGGGAGCAGAACCCAAACATTGGTGCTCTACTCACTATGCTGCTGGGCAGCCGAGAGCAGGCTCTGGAGAGCTTGCATTCAAATGCACTTTTAGGTTTGAAAGCTAGGAGAGACAGCACAGATGGTGACTCCGTTGCAAAGCTGACTGTGTGCTGAAGATTCCCAGCCCCAGCTTTCAATCCTGGCTCTTCGACTGTGAGAACAGAGGCCAAAAGTTCGTGCTCTACTCAGTGTGCTGCTGGGCAGCAGACAGCAAGCTCCTGAGAGGTAGCATTCAAATGCAAACTCACGTATGAAAGTGAGCCCTGAGAGTAAGGATGGATATAGTGTTGCAAAGCTGACTCTGTTCTGAAGATCACTAGCACCACCTTTCCCTCCTGCCTCTTCGGCTGTGAGAACAGAAGCCAAACCTTCTGCATCTACGCACTGCGTTACTGGGCAGCAGAGTGCAGGCTTCGAAGAGGTTTCATTCAAACTCTCTTTCAGGTATGAAAGTGAGCAGTGAAAGCAATGATGGAGGCACCGTTGCAAAGCTCATTGTGTGCTGAAGAATGCCAGCCCCAGCTTTCCCTCCCGGCTCTTCTGCTGTGGGAGCAGAGGCCAAAAGTTCATGCTCTACTCAGAGTGCTGCTGCGCAGGCGAGAGCAGGCTCTGGAGCGAATGCATTCAGAGGTTTTTCCTGTTGAAAGTGGGCAGTGACACCAGTAATGGAGGCACCTTTGCAAAGCTGACTGTGTGCTGAAGATTAGTAGCACAAGCTTTCACGCCTGGCTCTTCGGCTGTGTGAGCAGAGGCCAAACGTTTGTGCTCTACTCCCTGTGCTGCTGGGCAGCTTAGACACCATCCGGAGAGGTACGACTCAAATGAACTTTTAGCTATGAAACCGAGGAGCCACAGCACTGCTGATGACAAAGTTGCAAAGCTGACTATGTGCTGAAGATTGCCAGAAGCAGCTTTCTCTCCTGGCTCTTCTGCTGTGGGAGCAGAGGCCAGACGTTCATGATCTCCTCAGAGTGCTGCTGGGCAGCAGAGGGCAGGCTTCCGAGAGGATTCATTCAAACTCTCTTTCAGGTATGAAAGTGAGCAGAGACAGCAATGATGGAGGCACCGTTGTAAAGCTGACTGTGTGCTGAAGAATCCCAGCACCAGCTTTCCCTTTTTTCTCTTCTAATGTGGGAGCAGAGGCCAAACGTTCGTGCTCTACTCACTGTGCTGCTGGGCAGCTGAGAGAGACCTCCAGGTTTTATTCAAATTGTCTTTTAGGCATTAAACCGAGGAGAAACTGCAATGATGGAGGCACCGTTGCAAAGCTGGTTGCTGAAGAGGCCCAGCACCACCTTTTTTTCATTCGT
>NW_026916342.1:0-15110 GCF_034315485.1 Pezoporus occidentalis
ACTTCAGCACACAGGCTGCTTTGCAACGGTGTCACCATCATTGCAGTCTCTCCTCGGTTTCATACCTAAAAGTCCATTTGAATCCAAATTCTCAGCTGGTAGCTCTCAGCTGCAGGCAGCACAGTGAGTACAGCACGAACGTTTGGATTCTGCTCCCACAGCAGAAGGGCCAGGATTGAAAGCTTGTGCTGGACCTGTTCAGCACACAATCACCTTTACATTGGTGCATCCATCGTTGCTTTCACTGCTCCCTTTCATACAGGAAAAGCATTTGAATGGAATCAGTTCAGAGCCTGCTCTCTGCTGGCAGCAACACAGTCAGCACAGAATGAACAGTGGCATCTGCTCCCACAGCAGAAGAACCAGCAGGGAAAGCTAGTGCTGGGGCTCTTCAGCACACAGGCTGCTTTGCAACGGTGTCACCATCATTGCAGTCTCTCCTCGGTTTCATACCTAAAAGTCCATTTGAATCCAAATTCTCAGCTGGTCTCTCTCAGCTGCAGGCAGCACAGTGAGTACAGCACGAACGTTTGGCTTCTGCTCCCACAGCAGAAGAGCCAGGATTGAAAGCTTGTGCTGGACCTGTTCAGCACACAATCACCTTTACATTGGTGCATCCATCGTTGCTTTCACTGCTCCCTTTCATACAGGAAAAGCATTTGAATGGAATCAGTTCAGAGCCTGCTCTCTGCTGGCAGCAACACAGTCAGCACAGAATGAACAGTGGCATCTGCTCCCACAGCAGAAGAACCAGCAGGGAAAGCTAGTGCTGGGCCTCTTCAGCACACAGGCTGCTTTGCAACGGTGTCACCATCATTGCAGTCTCTCCTCGGTTTCATACCTAAAAGTCCATTTGAATCCAAATTCTCAGCTGGTCTCTCTCAGCTGCAGGCAGCACAGTGAGTACAGCACGAACGTTTGGCTTCTGCTCCCACAGCAGAAGAGCCAGGATTGAAAGCTTGTGCTGGACCTGTTCAGCACACAATCACCTTTACATTGGTGCATCCATCGTTGCTTTCACTGCTCCCTTTCATACAGGAAAAGCATTTGAATGGAATCAGTTCAGAGCCTGCTCTCTGCTGGCAGCAACACAGTCAGCACAGAATGAACAGTGGCATCTGCTCCCACAGCAGAAGAACCAGCAGGGAAAGCTAGTGCTGGGCCTCTTCAGCACACAGGCTGCTTTGCAACGGTGTCACCATCATTGGTCTCTCCTCGGTTTCATACCTAAAAGTCCATTTGAATCCAAATTCTCAGCTGGTCGCTCTCAGCTGCAGGCAGCACAGTGAGTACAGCACGAACGTTTGGCCTCTGCTCCCACAGCAGAAGAGCCAGGATTGAAAGCTTGTGCTGGACCTGTTCAGCACACAATCACCTTTACATTGGTGCATCCATCGTTGCTTTCACTGCTCCCTTTCATACAGGAAAAGCATTTGAAAGGAATCAGTTCAGAGCCTGCTCTCTGCTGGCAGCAACACAGTCAGCACAGAATGAACAGTGGCATCTGCTCCCACAGCAGAAGAACCAGCAGGGAAAGCTAGTGCTGGGCCACTTCAGCACACAGGCTGCTTTGCAACGGTGTCACCATCATTGCAGTCTCTCCTCGGTTTCATACCTAAAAGTCCATTTGAATCCAAATTCTCAGCTGGTCGCTCTCAGCTGCAGGCAGCACAGTGAGTACAGCACGAACGTTTGGCTTCTGCTCCCACAGCAGAAGAGCCAGGATTGAAAGCTTGTGCTGGACCTGTTCAGCACACAATCACCTTTACATTGGTGCATCCATCGTTGCTTTCACTGCTCCCTTTCATACAGGAAAAGCATTTGAAAGGAATCAGTTCAGAGCCTGCTCTCTGCTGGCAGCAACACAGTCAGCACAGAATGAACAGTGGCATCTGCTCCCACAGCAGAAGAACCAGCAGGGAAAGCTAGTGCTGGGCCTCTTCAGCACACAGGCTGCTTTGCAACGGTGTCACCATCATTGCAGTCTCTCCTCGGTTTCATACCTAAAAGTCCATTTGAATCCAAATTCTCAGCTGGTCTCTCTCAGCTGCAGGCAGCACAGTGAGTACAGCACGAACGTTTGGCCTCTGCTCCCACAGCAGAAGAGCCAGGATTGAAAGCTTGTGCTGGACCTGTTCAGCACACAATCACCTTTACATTGGTGCATCCATCGTTGCTTTCACTGCTCCCTTTCATACAGGAAAAGCATTTGAATGGAATCAGTTCAGAGCCTGCTCTCTGCTGGCAGCAACACAGTCAGCACAGAATGAACAGTGGCATCTGCTCCCACAGCAGAAGAACCAGCAGGGAAAGCTAGTGCTGGGCCACTTCAGCACACAGGCTGCTTTGCAACGGTGTCACCATCATTGCAGTCTCTCCTCGGTTTCATACCTAAAAGTCCATTTGAATCCAAATTCTCAGCTGGTAGCTCTCAGCTGCAGGCAGCACAGTGAGTACAGCACGAACGTTTGGATTCTGCTCCCACAGCAGAAGGGCCAGGATTGAAAGCTTGTGCTGGACCTGTTCAGCACACAATCACCTTTACATTGGTGCATCCATCGTTGCTTTCACTGCTCCCTTTCAAACAGGAAAAGCATTTGAATGGAATCAGTTCAGAGCCTGCTCTCTGCTGGCAGCAACACAGTCAGCACAGAATGAACAGTGGCATCTGCTCCCACAGCAGAAGAACCAGCAGGGAAAGCTAGTGCTGGGGCTCTTCAGCACACAGGCTGCTTTGCAACGGTGTCACCATCATTGCAGTCTCTCCTCGGTTTCATACCTAAAAGTCCATTTGAATCCAAATTCTCAGCTGGTCTCTCTCAGCTGCAGGCAGCACAGTGAGTACAGCACGAACGTTTGGCTTCTGCTCCCACAGCAGAAGAGCCAGGATTGAAAGCTTGTGCTGGACCTGTTCAGCACACAATCACCTTTACATTGGTGCATCCATCGTTGCTTTCACTGCTCCCTTTCATACAGGAAAAGCATTTGAATGGAATCAGTTCAGAGCCTGCTCTCTGCTGGCAGCAACACAGTCAGCACAGAATGAACAGTGGCATCTGCTCCCACAGCAGAAGAACCAGCAGGGAAAGCTAGTGCTGGGCCTCTTCAGCACACAGGCTGCTTTGCAACGGTGTCACCATCATTGCAGTCTCTCCTCGGTTTCATACCTAAAAGTCCATTTGAATCCAAATTCTCAGCTGGTCTCTCTCAGCTGCCCAGCAGCACAGTGAGTACAGCACGAACGTTTGGCTTCTGCTCCCACAGCAGAAGAGCCAGGATTGAAAGCTTGTGCTGGACCTGTTCAGCACACAATCACCTTTACATTGGTGCATCCATCGTTGCTTTCACTGCTCCCTTTCATACAGGAAAAGCATTTGAATGGAATCAGTTCAGAGCCTGCTCTCTGCTGGCAGCAACACAGTCAGCACAGAATGAACAGTGGCATCTGCTCCCACAGCAGAAGAACCAGCAGGGAAAGCTAGTGCTGGGCCTCTTCAGCACACAGGCTGCTTTGCAACGGTGTCACCATCATTGCAGTCTCTCCTCGGTTTCATACCTAAAAGTCCATTTGAATCCAAATTCTCAGCTGGTCGCTCTCAGCTGCAGGCAGCACAGTGAGTACAGCACGAACGTTTGGCTTCTGCTCCCACAGCAGAAGAGCCAGGATTGAAAGCTTGTGCTGGACCTGTTCAGCACACAATCACCTTTACATTGGTGCATCCATCGTTGCTTTCACTGCTCCCTTTCATACAGGAAAAGCATTTGAATGGAATCAGTTCAGAGCCTGCTCTCTGCTGGCAGCAACACAGTCAGCACAGAATGAACAGTGGCATCTGCTCCCACAGCAGAAGAACCAGCAGGGAAAGCTAGTGCTGGGCCTCTTCAGCACACAGGCTGCTTTGCAACGGTGTCACCATCATTGCAGTCTCTCCTCGGTTTCATACCTAAAAGTCCATTTGAATCCAAATTCTCAGCTGGTCGCTCTCAGCTGCAGGCAGCACAGTGAGTACAGCACGAACGTTTGGCTTCTGCTCCCACAGCAGAAGAGCCAGGATTGAAAGCTTGTGCTGGACCTGTTCAGCACACAATCACCTTTACATTGGTGCATCCATCGTTGCTTTCACTGCTCCCTTTCATACAGGAAAAGCATTTGAATGGAATCAGTTCAGAGCCTGCTCTCTGCTGGCAGCAACACAGTCAGCACAGAATGAACAGTGGCATCTGCTCCCACAGCAGAAGAACCAGCAGGGAAAGCTAGTGCTGGGGCTCTTCAGCACACAGGCTGCTTTGCAACGGTGTCACCATCATTGCAGTCTCTCCTCGGTTTCATACCTAAAAGTCCATTTGAATCCAAATTCTCAGCTGGTCTCTCTCAGCTGCAGGCAGCACAGTGAGTACAGCACGAACGTTTGGCTTCTGCTCCCACAGCAGAAGAGCCAGGATTGAAAGCTTGTGCTGGACCTGTTCAGCACACAATCACCTTTACATTGGTGCATCCATCGTTGCTTTCACTGCTCCCTTTCATACAGGAAAAGCATTTGAATGGAATCAGTTCAGAGCCTGCTCTCTGCTGGCAGCAACACAGTCAGCACAGAATGAACAGTGGCATCTGCTCCCACAGCAGAAGAACCAGCAGGGAAAGCTAGTGCTGGGCCTCTTCAGCACACAGGCTGCTTTGCAACGGCAGCAAGAACGTTTGGCCTCTGCTCCCACAGCAGGAGAGCCAGGAGGGAAAGCTGGTGCTGGACCTGTTCAGCACACAATCACCTTTACATTGGTGCATCCATCGTTGCTTTCACTGCTCCCTTTCATACAGGAAAAGCATTTGAAAGGAATCAGTTCAGAGCCTGCTCTCTGCTGGCAGCAACACAGTCAGCACAGAATGAACAGTGGCATCTGCTCCCACAGCAGAAGAACCAGCAGGGAAAGCTAGTGCTGGGCCTCTTCAGCACACAGGCTGCTTTGCAACGGTGTCACCATCATTGCAGTCTCTCCTCGGTTTCATACCTAAAAGTCCATTTGAATCCAAATTCTCAGCTGGTCGCTCTCAGCTGCAGGCAGCACAGTGAGTACAGCACGAACGTTTGGCTTCTGCTCCCACAGCAGAAGAGCCAGGATTGAAAGCTTGTGCTGGACCTGTTCAGCACACAATCACCTTTACATTGGTGCATCCATCGTTGCTTTCACTGCTCCCTTTCATACAGGAAAAGCATTTGAATGGAATCAGTTCAGAGCCTGCTCTCTGCTGGCAGCAACACAGTCAGCACAGAATGAACAGTGGCATCTGCTCCCACAGCAGAAGAACCAGCAGGGAAAGCTAGTGCTGGGGCTCTTCAGCACACAGGCTGCTTTGCAACGGTGTCACCATCATTGCAGTCTCTCCTCGGTTTCATACCTAAAAGTCCATTTGAATCCAAATTCTCAGCTGGTCTCTCTCAGCTGAGGCAGGCAGCACAGTGAGTACAGCACGAACGTTTGGCTTCTGCTCCCACAGCAGAAGAGCCAGGATTGAAAGCTTGTGCTGGACCTGTTCAGCACACAATCACCTTTACATTGGTGCATCCATCGTTGCTTTCACTGCTCCCTTTCATACAGGAAAAGCATTTGAATGGAATCAGTTCAGAGCCTGCTCTCTGCTGGCAGCAACACAGTCAGCACAGAATGAACAGTGGCATCTGCTCCCACAGCAGAAGAACCAGCAGGGAAAGCTAGTGCTGGGCCTCTTCAGCACACAGGCTGCTTTGCAACGGTGTCACCATCATTGCAGTCTCTCCTCGGTTTCATACCTAAAAGTCCATTTGAATCCAAATTCTCAGCTGGTCGCTCTCAGCTGCAGGCAGCACAGTGAGTACAGCACGAACGTTTGGATTCTGCTCCCACAGCAGAAGAGCCAGGATTGAAAGCTTGTGCTGGACCTGTTCAGCACACAATCACCTTTACATTGGTGCATCCATCGTTGCTTTCACTGCTCCCTTTCAAACAGGAAAAGCATTTGAATGGAATCAGTTCAGAGCCTGCTCTCTGCTGGCAGCAACACAGTCAGCACAGAATGAACAGTGGCATCTGCTCCCACAGCAGAAGAACCAGCAGGGAAAGCTAGTGCTGGGGCTCTTCAGCACACAGGCTGCTTTGCAACGGTGTCACCATCATTGCAGTCTCTCCTCGGTTTCATACCTAAAACTCCATTTGAATCCAAATTCTCAGCTGGTCTCTCTCAGCTGCAGGCAGCACAGTGAGTACAGCACGAACGTTTGGCTTCTGCTCCCACAGCAGAAGAGCCAGGATTGAAAGCTTGTGCTGGACCTGTTCAGCACACAATCACCTTTACATTGGTGCATCCATCGTTGCTTTCACTGCTCCCTTTCATACAGGAAAAGCATTTGAATGGAATCAGTTCAGAGCCTGCTCTCTGCTGGCAGCAACACAGTCAGCACAGAATGAACAGTGGCATCTGCTCCATCTGCTCCCACAGCAGAAGAACCAGCAGGGAAAGCTAGTGCTGGGGCTCTTCAGCACACAGGCTGCTTTGCAACGGTGTCACCATCATTGCAGTCTCTCCTCGGTTTCATACCTAAAAGTCCATTTGAATCCAAATTCTCAGCTGGTCTCTCTCAGCTGCAGGCAGCACAGTGAGTACAGCACGAACGTTTGGCTTCTGCTCCCACAGCAGAAGAGCCAGGATTGAAAGCTTGTGCTGGACCTGTTCAGCACACAATCACCTTTACATTGGTGCATCCATCGTTGCTTTCACTGCTCCCTTTCATACAGGAAAAGCATTTGAAAGGAATCAGTTCAGAGCCTGCTCTCTGCTGCGCAGCAACACAGTCAGCACAGAATGAACAGTGGCATCTGCTCCCACAGCAGAAGAACCAGCAGGGAAAGCTAGTGCTGGGCCTCTTCAGCACACAGGCTGCTTTGCAACGGTGTCACCATCATTGCAGTCTCTCCTCGGTTTCATACCTAAAAGTCCATTTGAATCCAAATTCTCAGCTGGTCGCTCTCAGCTGCAGGCAGCACAGTGAGTACAGCACGAACGTTTGGCTTCTGCTCCCACAGCAGAAGAGCCAGGATTGAAAGCTTGTGCTGGACCTGTTCAGCACACAATCACCTTTACATTGGTGCATCCATCGTTGCTTTCACTGCTCCCTTTCATACAGGAAAAGCATTTGAATGGAATCAGTTCAGAGCCTGCTCTCTGCTGGCAGCAACACAGTCAGCACAGAATGAACAGTGGCATCTGCTCCCACAGCAGAAGAACCAGCAGGGAAAGCTAGTGCTGGGCCTCTTCAGCACACAGGCTGCTTTGCAACGGTGTCACCATCATTGCAGTCTCTCCTCGGTTTCATACCTAAAACTCCATTTGAATCCAAATTCTCAGCTGGTCGCTCTCAGCTGCAGGCAGCACAGTGAGTACAGCACGAACGTTTGGCTTCTGCTCCCACAGCAGAAGAGCCAGGATTGAAAGCTTGTGCTGGACCTGTTCAGCACACAATCACCTTTACATTGGTGCATCCATCGTTGCTTTCACTGCTCCCTTTCATACAGGAAAAGCATTTGAATGGAATCAGTTCAGAGCCTGCTCTCTGCTGGCAGCAACACAGTCAGCACAGAATGAACAGTGGCATCTGCTCCCACAGCAGAAGAACCAGCAGGGAAAGCTAGTGCTGGGCCTCTTCAGCACACAGGCTGCTTTGCAACGGTGTCACCATCATTGCAGTCTCTCCTCGGTTTCATACCTAAAAGTCCATTTGAATCCAAATTCTCAGCTGGTCGCTCTCAGCTGCAGGCAGCACAGTGAGTACAGCACGAACGTTTGGCTTCTGCTCCCACAGCAGAAGAGCCAGGATTGAAAGCTTGTGCTGGACCTGTTCAGCACACAATCACCTTTACATTGGTGCATCCATCGTTGCTTTCACTGCTCCCTTTCATACAGGAAAAGCATTTGAATGGAATCAGTTCAGAGCCTGCTCTCTGCTGGCAGCAACACAGTCAGCACAGAATGAACAGTGGCATCTGCTCCCACAGCAGAAGAACCAGCAGGGAAAGCTAGTGCTGGGGCTCTTCAGCACACAGGCTGCTTTGCAACGGTGTCACCATCATTGCAGTCTCTCCTCGGTTTCATACCTAAAACTCCATTTGAATCCAAATTCTCAGCTGGTCTCTCTCAGCTGCAGGCAGCACAGTGAGTACAGCACGAACGTTTGGCTTCTGCTCCCACAGCAGAAGAGCCAGGATTGAAAGCTTGTGCTGGACCTGTTCAGCACACAATCACCTTTACATTGGTGCATCCATCGTTGCTTTCACTGCTCCCTTTCATACAGGAAAAGCATTTGAAAGGAATCAGTTCAGAGCCTGCTCTCTGCTGGCAGCAACACAGTCAGCACAGAATGAACAGTGGCATCTGCTCCCACAGCAGAAGAACCAGCAGGGAAAGCTAGTGCTGGGCCTCTTCAGCACACAGGCTGCTTTGCAACGGTGTCACCATCATTGCAGTCTCTCCTCGGTTTCATACCTAAAAGTCCATTTGAATCCAAATTCTCAGCTGGTCGCTCTCAGCTGCAGGCAGCACAGTGAGTACAGCAAGAACGTTTGGCCTCTGCTCCCACAGCAGAAGAGCCAGGAGGGAAAGCTTGTGCTGGACCTGTTCAGCACACAATCACCTTTACATTGGTGCATCCATCGTTGCTTTCACTGCTCCCTTTCATACAGGAAAAGCATTTGAAAGGAATCAGTTCAGAGCCTGCTCTCTGCTGGCAGCAACACAGTCAGCACAGAATGAACAGTGGCATCTGCTCCCACAGCAGAAGAACCAGCAGGGAAAGCTAGTGCTGGGCCACTTCAGCACACAGGCTGCTTTGCAACGGTGTCACCATCATTGCAGTCTCTCCTCGGTTTCATACCTAAAAGTCCATTTGAATCCAAATTCTCAGCTGGTCGCTCTCAGCTGCAGGCAGCACAGTGAGTACAGCACGAACGTTTGGCTTCTGCTCCCACAGCAGAAGAGCCAGGATTGAAAGCTTGTGCTGGACCTGTTCAGCACACAATCACCTTTACATTGGTGCATCCATCGTTGCTTTCACTGCTCCCTTTCATACAGGAAAAGCATTTGAATGGAATCAGTTCAGAGCCTGCTCTCTGCTGGCAGCAACACAGTCAGCACAGAATGAACAGTGGCATCTGCTCCCACAGCAGAAGAACCAGCAGGGAAAGCTAGTGCTGGGCCTCTTCAGCACACAGGCTGCTTTGCAACGGTGTCACCATCATTGCAGTCTCTCCTCGGTTTCATACCTAAAACTCCATTTGAATCCAAATTCTCAGCTGGTCTCTCTCAGCTGCAGGCAGCACAGTGAGTACAGCACGAACGTTTGGCTTCTGCTCCCACAGCAGAAGAGCCAGGATTGAAAGCTTGTGCTGGACCTGTTCAGCACACAATCACCTTTACATTGGTGCATCCATCGTTGCTTTCACTGCTCCCTTTCATACAGGAAAAGCATTTGAATGGAATCAGTTCAGAGCCTGCTCTCTGCTGGCAGCAACACAGTCAGCACAGAATGAACAGTGGCATCTGCTCCCACAGCAGAAGAACCAGCAGGGAAAGCTAGTGCTGGGCCTCTTCAGCACACAGGCTGCTTTGCAACGGTGTCACCATCATTGCAGTCTCTCCTCGGTTTCATACCTAAAAGTCCATTTGAATCCAAATTCTCAGCTGGTCGCTCTCAGCTGCAGGCAGCACAGTGAGTACAGCACGAACGTTTGGCCTCTGCTCCCACAGCAGAAGAGCCAGGATTGAAAGCTTGTGCTGGACCTGTTCAGCACACAATCACCTTTACATTGGTGCATCCATCGTTGCTTTCACTGCTCCCTTTCATACAGGAAAAGCATTTGAATGGAATCAGTTCAGAGCCTGCTCTCTGCTGGCAGCAACACAGTCAGCACAGAATGAACAGTGGCATCTGCTCCCACAGCAGAAGAACCAGCAGGGAAAGCTAGTGCTGGGCCACTTCAGCACACAGGCTGCTTTGCAACGGTGTCACCATCATTGCAGTCTCTCCTCGGTTTCATACCTAAAAGTCCATTTGAATCCAAATTCTCAGCTGGTCGCTCTCAGCTGCAGGCAGCACAGTGAGTACAGCACGAACGTTTGGATTCTGCTCCCACAGCAGAAGGGCCAGGATTGAAAGCTTGTGCTGGACCTGTTCAGCACACAATCACCTTTACATTGGTGCATCCATCGTTGCTTTCACTGCTCCCTTTCAAACAGGAAAAGCATTTGAATGGAATCAGTTCAGAGCCTGCTCTCTGCTGGCAGCAACACAGTCAGCACAGAATGAACAGTGGCATCTGCTCCCACAGCAGAAGAACCAGCAGGGAAAGCTAGTGCTGGGCCTCTTCAGCACACAGGCTGCTTTGCAACGGTGTCACCATCATTGCAGTCTCTCCTCGGTTTCATACCTAAAACTCCATTTGAATCCAAATTCTCAGCTGGTCTCTCTCAGCTGCAGGCAGCACAGTGAGTACAGCACGAACGTTTGGCTTCTGCTCCCACAGCAGAAGAGCCAGGATTGAAAGCTTGTGCTGGACCTGTTCAGCACACAATCACCTTTACATTGGTGCATCCATCGTTGCTTTCACTGCTCCCTTTCATACAGGAAAAGCATTTGAATGGAATCAGTTCAGAGCCTGCTCTCTGCTGGCAGCAACACAGTCAGCACAGAATGAACAGTGGCATCTGCTCCCACAGCAGAAGAACCAGCAGGGAAAGCTAGTGCTGGGCCTCTTCAGCACACAGGCTGCTTTGCAACGGTGTCACCATCATTGCAGTCTCTCCTCGGTTTCATACCTAAAAGTCCATTTGAATCCAAATTCTCAGCTGGTCTCTCTCAGCTGCAGGCAGCACAGTGAGTACAGCACGAACGTTTGGCCTCTGCTCCCACAGCAGAAAAGCCAGGATTGAAAGCTTGTGCTGGACCTGTTCAGCACACAATCACCTTTACATTGGTGCATCCATCGTTGCTTTCACTGCTCCCTTTCATACAGGAAAAGCATTTGAATGGAATCAGTTCAGAGCCTGCTCTCTGCTGGCAGCAACACAGTCAGCACAGAATGAACAGTGGCATCTGCTCCCACAGCAGAAGAACCAGCAGGGAAAGCTAGTGCTGGGCCACTTCAGCACACAGGCTGCTTTGCAACGGTGTCACCATCATTGCAGTCTCTCCTCGGTTTCATACCTAAAAGTCCATTTGAATCCAAATTCTCAGCTGGTCGCTCTCAGCTGCAGGCAGCACAGTGAGTACAGCACGAACGTTTGGATTCTGCTCCCACAGCAGAAGGGCCAGGATTGAAAGCTTGTGCTGGACCTGTTCAGCACACAATCACCTTTACATTGGTGCATCCATCGTTGCTTTCACTGCTCCCTTTCATACAGGAAAAGCATTTGAATGGAATCAGTTCAGAGCCTGCTCTCTGCTGGCAGCAACACAGTCAGCACAGAATGAACAGTGGCATCTGCTCCCACAGCAGAAGAACCAGCAGGGAAAGCTAGTGCTGGGGCTCTTCAGCACACAGGCTGCTTTGCAACGGTGTCACCATCATTGCAGTCTCTCCTCGGTTTCATACCTAAAAGTCCATTTGAATCCAAATACTCAGCTGGTCTCTCTCAGCTGCAGGCAGCACAGTGAGTACAGCACGAACGTTTGGCTTCTGCTCCCACAGCAGAAGAGCCAGGATTGAAAGCTTGTGCTGGACCTGTTCAGCACACAATCACCTTTACATTGGTGCATCCATCGTTGCTTTCACTGCTCCCTTTCATACAGGAAAAGCATTTGAAAGGAATCAGTTCAGACAGCTGCAGGCAGCACAGTGAGTACAGCACGAACGTTTGGCCTCTGCTCCCACAGCAGAAGAGCCAGGATTGAAAGCTTGTGCTGGACCTGTTCAGCACACAATCACCTTTACATTGGTGCATCCATCGTTGCTTTCACTGCTCCCTTTCATACAGGAAAAGCATTTGAATGGAATCAGTTCAGAGCCTGCTCTCTGCTGGCAGCAACACAGTCAGCACAGAATGAACAGTGGCATCTGCTCCCACAGCAGAAGAACCAGCAGGGAAAGCTAGTGCTGGGCCTCTTCAGCACACAGGCTGCTTTGCAACGGTGTCACCATCATTGCAGTCTCTCCTCGGTTTCATACCTAAAAGTCCATTTGAATCCAAATTCTCAGCTGGTCGCTCTCAGCTGCAGGCAGCACAGTGAGTACAGCACGAACGTTTGGCCTCTGCTCCCACAGCAGAAGAGCCAGGATTGAAAGCTTGTGCTGGACCTGTTCAGCACACAATCACCTTTACATTGGTGCATCCATCGTTGCTTTCACTGCTCCCTTTCATACAGGAAAAGCATTTGAATGGAATCAGTTCAGAGCCTGCTCTCTGCTGGCAGCAACACAGTCAGCACAGAATGAACAGTGGCATCTGCTCCCACAGCAGAAGAACCAGCAGGGAAAGCTAGTGCTGGGCCTCTTCAGCACACAGGCTGCTTTGCAACGGTGTCACCATCATTGCAGTCTCTCCTCGGTTTCATACCTAAAAGTCCATTTGAATCCAAATTCTCAGCTGGTCGCTCTCAGCTGCAGGCAGCACAGTGAGTACAGCACGAACGTTTGGCTTCTGCTCCCACAGCAGAAGGGCCAGGATTGAAAGCTTGTGCTGGACCTGTTCAGCACACAATCACCTTTACATTGGTGCATCCATCGTTGCTTTCACTGCTCCCTTTCATACAGGAAAAGCATTTGAATGGAATCAGTTCAGAGCCTGCTCTCTGCTGGCAGCAACACAGTCAGCACAGAATGAACAGTGGCATCTGCTCCCACAGCAGAAGAACCAGCAGGGAAAGCTAGTGCTGGGCCTCTTCAGCACACAGGCTGCTTTGCAACGGTGTCACCATCATTGCAGTCTCTCCTCGGTTTCATACCTAAAAGTCCATTTGAATCCAAATTCTCAGCTGGTCTCTCTCAGCTGCAGGCAGCACAGTGAGTACAGCACGAACGTTTGGCTTCTGCTCCCACAGCAGAAGAGCCAGGATTGAAAGCTTGTGCTGGACCTGTTCAGCACACAATCACCTTTACATTGGTGCATCCATCGTTGCTTTCACTGCTCCCTTTCATACAGGAAAAGCATTTGAATGGAATCAGTTCAGAGCCTGCTCTCTGCTGGCAGCAACACAGTCAGCACAGAATGAACAGTGGCATCTGCTCCCACAGCAGAAGAACCAGCAGGGAAAGCTAGTGCTGGGCCTCTTCAGCACACAGGCTGCTTTGCAACGGTGTCACCATCATTGCAGTCTCTCCTCGGTTTCATACCTAAAAGTCCATTTGAATCCAAATTCTCAGCTGGTCGCTCTCAGCTGCAGGCAGCACAGTGAGTACAGCACGAACGTTTGGCTTCTGCTCCCACAGCAGAAGAGCCAGGATTGAAAGCTTGTGCTGGACCTGTTCAGCACACAATCACCTTTACATTGGTGCATCCATCGTTGCTTTCACTGCTCCCTTTCATACAGGAAAAGCATTTGAATGGAATCAGTTCAGAGCCTGCTCTCTGCTGGCAGCAACACAGTCAGCACAGAATGAACAGTGGCATCTGCTCCCACAGCAGAAGAACCAGCAGGGAAAGCTAGTGCTGGGCCTCTTCAGCACACAGGCTGCTTTGCAACGGTGTCACCATCATTGCAGTCTCTCCTCGGTTTCATACCTAAAAGTCCATTTGAATCCAAATTCTCAGCTGGTCGCTCTCAGCTGCAGGCAGCACAGTGAGTACAGCACGAACGTTTGGATTCTGCTCCCACAGCAGATGAGCCAGGATTGAAAGCTTGTGCTGGACCTGTTCAGACATCCAACATTGGTCAGCTGGTCTCTCTCAGCTGCAGGCAGCACAGTGAGTACAGCACGAACGTTTGGCCTCTGCTCCCACAGCAGAAGAGCCAGGATTGAAAGCTTGTGCTGGACCTGTTCAGCACACAATCACCTTTACATTGGTGCATCCATCGTTGCTTTCACTGCTCCCTTTCATACAGGAAAAGCATTTGAATGGAATCAGTTCAGAGCCTGCTCTCTGCTGCTCAGCAACACTGTCAGCACAGAATGAACAGTGGCATCTGCTCCCACAGCAGAAGAACCAGCAGGGAAAGCTAGTGCTGGGCCTCTTCAGCACACAGGCTGCTTTGCAACGGTGTCACCATCATTGCAGTCTCTCCTCGGTTTCATACCTAAAAGTCCATTTGAATCCAAATTCTCAGCTGGTCGCTCTCAGCTGCAGGCAGCACAGTGAGTACAGCACGAACGTTTGGCCTCTGCTCCCACAGCAGAAGAGCCAGGAGGGAAAGCTGGTGCTGGACCTGTTCAGCACACAATCACCTTTACATTGGTGCATCCATCGTTGCTTTCACTGCTCCCTTTCATACAGGAAAAGCATTTGAATGGAATCAGTTCAGAGCCTGCTCTCTGCTGGCAGCAACACAGTCAGCGCAGAATGAACAGTGGCATCTGCTCCCACAGCAGAAGAACCAGCAGGGAAAGCTAGTGCTGGGCCTCTTCAGCACACAGGCTGCTTTGCAACGGTGTCACCATCATTGCAGTCTCTCCTCGGTTTCATACCTAAAAGTTCATTTGAATCCAAATTCTCAGCTGGTCGCTCTCAGCTGCAGGCAGCACAGTGAGTACAGCACGAACGTTTGGATTCTGCTCCCACAGCAGAAGGGCCAGGATTTGAATGGAATCAGTTCAGAGCCTGCTCTCTGCTGCGCAGCAACACAGTCAGCACAGACTGAACAGTGGCATCTGCTCCCACAGCAGAAGAACCAGCAGGGAAAGCTAGTGCTGGGCCTCTTCAGCACACAGGCTGCTTTGCAACGGTGTCACCATCATTGCAGTCTCTCCTCGGTTTCATACCTAAAACTCCATTTGAATCCAAATTCTCAGCTGGTCTCTCTCAGCTGCAGGCAGCACAGTGAGTACAGCACGAACGTTTGGCCTCTGCTCCCACAGCAGAAGAGCCAGGAGGGAAAGCTGGTGCTGGACCTGTTCAGCACACAATCACCTTTACATTAATGCATCCATCGTTG
>NW_026916343.1:0-2500 GCF_034315485.1 Pezoporus occidentalis
TCGCCCCTGTAACTGTAACAAAGTGAGTGTAATACTATATGTATATATATATACAGGAAAACAGAGGAAACGTAACAAAGTGAGCAAAATAAAACATGTTCAAGAGCATTCTAATGACCCACAGAGGTTCTCAACCCTAACCCTAACCCTAACCCTAACCCTAACCCTAACCCTAACCCTAACCCTAACCCATTTCTCCCCTGTAACTGTAACAAAGTGAGTGTAATACTATATGTATATATATATACAGGAAAACAGAGGAAACGTAACAAAGTGATCAAAATAAAGCATGTTCAAGAGGATTCTAATGACCCACAGAGGTTCTCAACCCTAACCCTAACCCTAACCCTAACCCTAACCCTAACCGTAAACCTAACCCTACCCCATTTCTCCCCTCTAACTGTAACAACGCGAGTGTAATACTATATATCTAGATATATAGGAAAACACAGTAAACGTAACAAAGTGAGCAAAATAAAGTATGTTCAAGAGCATTCTAACTAACCCTAAACCATTTCTCCCCTGTAACTGTAACAAAGTGAGTGCAACACTATATATATAGATATATAGGAAAACACAGTAAATGTAACAAAGTGCGCAAAATAAAGCATGTTCAAGAGCATTCTAATGACCCACAGAGGTACTCAACCCTAACCCTAACCCTAACCCTAACCCTAACAGTAAACCTAACCCTACCCCATTTCTCCCCTCTAACTGTAACAAAGCGAGTGTAATACTGTATATATAGATATATAGGAAAACACAGTAAACGTAACAAAGTGAGCAAAATAAAGTATGTTCAAGAGCATTCTAATGACCCACAGAGGTTCTCAACCCCAACCCTAACCCTAACCCTAACCCTAACCCTAACCCATTTCTCCCCTGTAACTGTAACAAAGTGAGTGCAAAACTATATATATATATATATAGGAAAACACAGTAAATGTAACAAAGTGAGCAAAATAAAGCATGTTCAAGAGCATTCTAATGACCCACAGAGGTACTCAACCCTAACCCTAACCCTAACCCTAACCCTAACCCTAACCCTAACCCATTTCTCCCCTGTAACTGTAACAAAGTGAGTGTAATACTATATGTATATATATATACAGGAAAACAGAGGAAACGTAACAAAGTGAGCAAAATAAAACATGTTCAAGAGCATTCTAATGACCCACAGAGGTTCTCAACCCTAACCCTAACCCTAACCCTAACCCTAACCCTAACCCTAACCCTAACCCATTTCTCCCCTGTAACTGTAACAAAGTGAGTGTAATACTATATGTATATATATATACAGGAAAACAGAGGAAACGTAACAAAGTGATCAAAATAAAGCATGTTCAAGAGGATTCTAATGACCCACAGAGGTTCTCAACCCTAACCCTAACCCTAACCCTAACCCTAACACTAACCCTAACCCATTTCTCCCCTGTAACTGTAACAAAGTGAGTGTAATACTATATGTATATATATATACAGGAAAACAGAGGAAACGTAACAAAGTGAGCAAAATAAAACATGTTCAAGAGCATTCTAATGACCCACAGAGGTTCTCAACCCTAACCCTAACCCTAACCCTAACCCTAACCCTAAACCCAACCCTAACCCTAACCCATTTCTCCCCTGTAACTGTAACAAAGTGAGTGTAATACTATATGTATATATATATACAGGAAAACAGAGGAAACGTAACAAAGTGATCAAAATAAAGCATGTTCAAGAGGATTCTAATGACCCACAGAGGTTCTCAACCCTAACCCTAACCCTAACCCTAACCCTAACCGTAAACCTAACCCTACCCCATTTCTCCCCTCTAACTGTAACAAAGCGAGTGTAATACTATATATATAGATATATAGGAAAACACAGTAAACGTAACAAAGTGAGCAAAATAAAGTATGTTCAAGAGCATTCTAATGACCCACAGAGGTTCTCAACCCCAACCCTAACCCTAACCCTAACCCTAACCCTAACCCTAACCCATTTCTCCCCTGTAACTGTAACAAAGTGAGTGCAACACTATATATATAGATATATAGGAAAACACAGTAAATGTAACAAAGTGAGCAAAATAAAGCATGTTCAAGAGCATTCTAATGACCCACAGAGGTACTCAACCCTAACCCTAACCCTAACCCTACCCTAACCCTAACCCTAACCCTAACCCATTTCTCCCCTGTAACTGTAACAAAGTGAGTGTAATACTATATGTATATATATATACAGGAAAACAGAGGAAACGTAACAAAGTGAGCAAAATAAAACATGTTCAAGAGCATTCTAATGACCCACAGAGGTTCTCAACCCTAACCCTAACTTTAACCCTAACCCTAACCCTAAACCTAACCCTAACCCTAACCCATTTCTCCCCTGTAACTGTAACAAAGTGAGTGTAATACTATATGTATATATATATACAGGAAAACAGAGGAAACGTAACAAAGTGATCAAAATAAAGCATGTTCAAGAGGATTCTAATGACCCACAGAGGTTCTCA